>NC_034199.2:14785884-14960884 GCF_002021735.2 Oncorhynchus kisutch | reverse complement strand
TCACCATGAAAAGGTTTCTGTCTAGTCACTCCTGTCAGAACTACAATAACTTTTTCAATATTTATATTTGCAAACCATTCAACCTAAACTAATTTATTAGTCCATGTCGCAGGACTCATGACACACACACACCAGCATTAAGACATTATATTGAGTTTTAAATGGACCCCTCCAGGATATTTTACACATGGCTCATATTTTATCATTTGTATGTTAAAGCAACAACAAAAATACATTACAAGTCTTCCTGACTAATACAAGTGTTGTGCTGAACATTCATTTAGTTTTAAATTATTAGACAGTACATTTGAACCATATTTATGAATGTACTGTCTTTGTATCCATTAGTGTAATTCATGTTTTGGCGCATTTTTTAAAAACATTTACATAGATGAATAGACTAAATACAGACTATACCAAACATGAAGAACCCCTTCCTAATATTGAGTTGCACCCCCTTTTGTCTTTAGAACAGCTTCAATTTGTTGTAGCAGGGACTACAAGGTGTAGATGCTGGTCCATGTTGACTCCAATGCTTCCCACAGTGGCCATGTGTGCTGGATGTCCTTTGGGTGGGACACACATTCTTGAAACACACGGGAAACTGTTGTGTGAAAAACCCAGTAGCAGTGCAGTTCTTGACACAACCCGGTGCACCAGGCAACTACTAACATATTGGGTTCAAAGGCACTTAATTATTTTGTCTTGCCCATTCTCGTTCTGAATGGCACACACACAAAATCAATTGTCTCAAGGTTAAAAAAAAAAAAATCCTTCTTTAACCTGTCTCCTCCCCTTCATCTACACTGATTGAAGCGGATTTAACAAGGGACATCAATAAGGGATCATAGCTTTTACCTGGTTAGTCTGTCATGGAAAGAGCAGGTGTTCATAATGTTAGGTATACTCAGTGTATATATCTGTGACGAACACTCCACATTCCACTGCACCTTAGTTGTTCTCTTTGTCTTTTACGCAGAGGCTAGTGTGTTGTCTTAAAGAAGGTACCTACCTACCTGATCTTTTGATGTGTAAATGTACCTGGAAATTAAATAAAGGTGAACATTTTAAGTGGTCTATCAAGAGTTTTACTAAAATATATATTTCATGACAAACTGCAGATCCTTTAGTGAGACTTATCTTCTGACATCTATCACATCCAAACATATGCTTCATGTGAATGGTCTTTTTTTTATTTTAAAGGTGATACAAATATACAGAATTTATCTTTTATGACGGGTTTAAAAACACTTCCAAAGCTGTTTAACAAAGATATCTTCCATGTGGTATCACAGACCTGGTACTGTATGTATCCACCCCCCCTTATCTATTCATACATCTGTCTACAGTGGGACGGTACTGTACAAATAGGGTACTGCTCCTCAGATGTACACAGACATCAACTACAAGTCTGTGATGATCAGACAACTTATTGCAGCCCTGCTCTCATTTCCTAATTGACTGTGGGACTTTTGTACTTTTATTTACGGAACCAAACTAACCATTTGATAATGACTTTGTAACCTTGAGTATAGAGATGACCAGTTTACAGAGGAGTATAGTGCAGTGATGTGTCCTATAAGGAGCATTGATGGCAAATCGGATGGCCGAATGGTAAAGAAAATCTAGCTGCTCGAGAGCACCCTTACCTGCCCATCTATAAATTGTCTCCGTAATCTAGCATGGGTAGGATGGTCATCTGAATCAGGGTTAGTTTGGCAGCTGGGTTGAAAGAGGAGCGATTACAATAGAGGAAACCAAGTCTAGATTTAACTTCAGCCTGCAGCTTTGACATGTGCTGAGAGGAGGACAGTGTACCGTCTAGCCATACTCCCAAGTACTTATATGAGGTGACTACCACAAGCTCTAAACCCTCAGGAGGTAGTAATCAAACCTGTGGGGAGAGGGGCATTCTTTTTACCAAACCACATGACCTTTGTTTTGGAGGTGTTCAGAACAAGGTTAATGGTAGAGAAAGCTTGTTGGACACTTTGATATAGAGCATTTAACATAAAATCTGGGGAGGGGCCAGCTGAGTACGACTGTATCATCTGCATATAAATGGATGAGAGAGCTTCCTACTGCCTGAGCTATGTTGTTGATGTAGATTAAGAGTGTGGGGCCTAGGATTGAGCCTTGGGGTATTCCCTTGGTGACAGGCAGTGGCTGAGACAGCAGATTTTCTGACTTTATACACTGCACTCTTTGAGAGAGGTAGTTAGCAAACCAGGCCAAAGATCGCTCAGAGACACCAATATTCCTTAGCCGGCCCACAAGAATGGATTAGTCTACCGTATCAAAAGCTTTGGCCAAGTCAATAAAAATAGCGGCACAATATTGCTTATAATCAACGGCAATGGTGACATCGTTGAAGACCTTTAAGGTTGCAGTGACACATCCATAACCTGAGCGGAAACCAGATGTTTTCCACGGCATACCTCAGTTACAAAGTGTTTCCATTAGTGAACCCTGTGTAGATGATTTGTCCGAGATACTATGCAGAGTAACGAATATAAAGTCACTTACAGAGCTATATGTGGAGGCACCAGCGATAAAATCGCTAAACCAATCAAACCATTCGATCTTAAAACACCAACGAAAGCATGACCTTTGTTTTGAATAACCTAACAATCATTAAGTTATCAAATAACACATATAGAAGGTGCCACTGTCTTGTCTCCAGAACCTGACAACTTTTGAACTAGGGCTCAGCCAGGAAATACTATTGCGCCTTCCCCTATCTGGCATTAAGAAAATACAGTCCTAGAGTTTATCTAGTAATGAAATAGATTGAGAATATCTGTAATATAGTGTTTTTGCTTTCAATCAAGGAAATCAGTTTGGAATATACCACTATAAGTAGCTTCTCAATGTCCAGTGTTGAATCATGCATTGGGCTGAAATATTTGCATTTAAAAGGTAAATCCTACTTCACATATTAAATGGAATTTTATATAGTCTCAAAAACCTTAATAAATTAGAGATTAGGCCAGACACAAAATAGACCCGATCTCTGCTTTTTCCAAAATCAACAATTACATGGATAACACATCAAATTTTATTGGGAAATAATCTAGAAATGCTTTTTGCAAAACAGTTCAGCTGTTTTGAGAAGCTGCAGAATCGGGTTTTATCACTGAATTTAATTTCACACATTGAAGACTTTGATTTCCTGGGATTGACAAATCTGGAGCTCTTAGACATTACACAAAATAAAATGAAGAGATGCATGCAAACATGTTTACTGGTTTACATAGTTTGGCATTGTTAGACCTGAGGGACAATCCACTGATTCACACTACTGAGGCAATGTCTTTCACACACCTCATGTGTCTCTGGGGGACTTGAACTTTCCACCTACAGAACCTGTGTCAAGGCCAGACTGTGTCATTTGAGGGCTGTGACAGACCTTTCTTTGAGTCTGTAATTTATCTTTAATGCGCTACCACTATGATGCATTTGTCTCCTACAGCGGGAAGGACGAGCACTAGGTGGTGGAGGAGCTTCTGCCCAACCAGGAACAGAGGGGTCCTCTGAGTTTGTATGATGGCAATTTGCATATACTCCAGAATGTTATGAAGTGTGATCAGATGAATTGCAAAGTCCCTCTTTGCCATGCAAATGAACTGAATCCCCCAAAAACATTTCCACTGCCTTTCAGCCCTGCCACAAAAGGACCAGCTGACATGTCAGTAGTTCTCTCGTTAACATAAGTGTGAGTGTTGATGAGGACAAGGCTGGAGATCACTCTGTCATGCTGATTGAGTTCGAATAACAGACTGGAAGCCTCAAAAGGAGGGTGGTGCTTGGAATCATTGTTCTTCCTCTGTCAATCATTATTAACTGCAAGGAAACACGTGCCGTCATCATTGCCTTGCACAAAAATGGCTTCACAGGCAAGGATATTGCTGCCAGTAAAATTGCACCCAAATCAACCATTTATCGGATCATCAAGAACTTCAAAGAGAGCCGTTCAATTGTTGTGAAGAAGGCTTCAGGGCACCCAAGAAAGTCCAGCAAGTGCCAGGACCGTCTCCTAAAGTTGATTCAGCTGCAGGATCGTGGCACCACCAGTACAGAGCTTGCTCAGGAATGGCATGAGGCAGGTGTGAGTGCATCTGCACGCACAGTGAGGCAAAGACCTTTGGAGGATGGCCTGGTGTCAAGAAGGGCAGCAAAGAAGCCACTTCTCTCCTGGAAAAACATCAGGGACAGACTGATATTCTGCAAAAGGTACAGGGATTGGACTGCTGAGGACTGGGGTAGTCATTTTCTCTGATGAATCCCCTTTCCGATTGTTTGGGGAATCCGGAAAAAAGCTTGTCCGGAGAAGACAAGGTGAGCGCTACCATCAGTCCTGTGTCATGCCAACAGTAAAGCATCCTGAGACCATTCATGTGTGTGGTTGCTTCTCAGCCAAGGGAGTGGGCTCACTCACAATTTTGCCTAAGAACACAGCCATGAATAAAGAATGGTACCAACACATCCTTCGAGAGCAACTTCTCCCAACCATCCAGGAACAGTTTGGTGACGAACAATGCCTTTTCTAGCATGATGGAGCACCTTGCCATAAGGCAAAAGTGATAACTAAGTGGCTCGGGGAACAAAACATTGATATTTTGGGTCGATGGCCAGGAAACTCCCCAGAACTTAATCCCATTGAGAACTTGTGGTCAATCCTCAAGAGGCGGGTGGACAAACAAAAATCCACAAATTCTGACAAATGAAATACTTGTAATTATACTTCAGTATTCCATAGTAACATCTGGCAAAAATATCTAAAGACACTGAAGCAGCAAACTTTCTGGAAATTAATATTTGTGTCCTTCTCACAACTTTTGGCCACGACTGTAGACTTCCAGATGGGGAAGGACATTGTGGAGAACATCAGAGCCTCTACCGGAGCCGCCACACCCTCTGCCTGGTCAGTCGCCTCTACCTGCGCAGTAACTGGTGTTCCCTGGAGATTCGGCTGGCCACCTCCAGGGTGCAGGTGGAGCAAAGGGACATCCTTCTCCTGATCACCCCCCCCCCCTCCTAACTGCCTGTCTGCCCACCACAGGCTGGCTAGCCTGGTGAAGACCAGGACCTATCTGGACAGGCACCAGGACCCCCATCAGCACCAGGCATTCTGGGACAGACTGTGGGCTAAAATGAAACCTCGGACTGAAGCGTAAGCGCAGAGATTTATGTAGGACCTTGTGTTGATGCAGATAAGGTTGGGGACTATGTACTGTAGACTTTTAACCAGTTTTTCCAATAAACATATGCATCGTTGTTGCTAAGAGCAACTGAAAAAGTCTCTCAGAACTCTGTGGTTTTGATCCCTTTCTGTTTTACAGTGTATCAGGTCGAGAACAACCTGCTGTGACAATACAGTAATGTTCATACAATGAAGCAGTTATTTTTATTTCAACATAAATCAAAAGATGTTTGTACGGAGATTGCTAATTGAGGCAGGTGTTAAGAGCATTGGGCCTGTTACCGAAAGGGCGCTGGTTCAAATCCCTGAGCAGGCAAGGTGGAAAAATCTGCCGTTCTACCCCGAACAACTTCTCCCTGGGTGCCGAGGATGTTGAATAAGGCAGCCTCCCGCACCTCTCTGATTCAGTGGATGGGTTAACTGCAGAGAGCACATTTCAGTTCAATAACTGACTAGGTATCCCTGCTGATTGTTAACCTTGAATTTTGCCCTTTACAGTATATGGTTTATCACACCCCCTTTCCATCCAATCAGGTGAAATCTAGGCAATATTTGTGAACCCAGTTTAAATGTATTATTATTTATGCCCTTGAAAAAAAGGAATCTAGCTGAAATGTTGGAAACTTGCCATGATCTGTTTATGATTTGTCTTAAAGAAAAGTTTACATTTATTTGTTAGCAATGTATAAGCAGTTTTCCTGTAAATGCCAAATATAATTAGATAAAAAAGTGAATACCGCACACAGACTAAGGGTTTGCATAGGTTTAATACCACGTTTCTAAAACATTTTAATCATAGGCTACTTTAAGAAAAACTTCAGGCAAGTGACTGATGTAGGTCTAGAAACATCAGTGAAAAAATTGTAACTTGATGTCAGAGATGAAACACATGCAACCAAGAAAGCCTTGTGTGGATTTCTTTGCTTAAATCATGAAAGCTAAGAACCCCTTTTATCCCATAGGCCAGGGTTTTGGAGTCTTAGAAACCTATGAAGGCAAAAATGTCATCAATGTTAGTCTCGTTCAGATCCAAGGGTTTCTGAGCTGGAGTGTCTCTACTTTGGTTGCTAAGCTCATTGCTAAGGGACTGGTCAGCAGTCATCGTGGCCACATCCCCCGGTGTGCCAGGTAAAATACTCCTGTTTCTCTTGTGTCTTAGTGACCGTTTTCTGTTGACACAGAATGCACTTGTGATTGGTTCAAATGCAGTCCTGAATGGCTGAAAGCAAATTCTAGGGTGAGCCCTCCTCCACAGTGTCTTCAGCGACTGACAGGTCCTGGGTACCGCCCCTCTGAGTGACAGGGCCCAGCAAACCTCCCGTTTGTAGCGCGTTAGTTTCCCTTGTACACTGGGGAGACCAAGAACATACAACACATAGGTTCCCCATCGTTAATGTGACGAGAAGTTTTAGTTTGGACAAGGTGTGCTAAGATGTCCCATTGACAATATTATTAAAAGCCCAGTGAAAATAGAGCCCCTGTACCTGCAGCCCTCTGATTCCAGGCGTTTCATCCTCTGGCACTTCAGGTTCAGGAACGTCAGACGCCCCTTCTCCTGACGCATCTTCCTGCATTCACACCATCGCATCACTTCCTCCAGGTGGGCGGCCATGTTGCTGAAAGTGGTGGCTGTTTTCAGTTGCTTCAGAAACTTCCTCTTCTGACCAATCACAGCAGCATCCAGTAATGAAGGCTGCTCTTGTTCTGTTGACACCTGCAGAGTTCAAATGACAATCTAGTATAAGTAACAACACTCACCATCAAATAACTAACTCAAATGAAAAGTAGTGGACCTAAAAACAACCGCACATACCTCTGTGATACCGCCATGGGTTCGTTTCAGCAACTGCTTCATATCAAATCCAGAGACGGCACCTGTTGTTAGGAAATTATATGACTGTTATATATTATATGTTCAAATGTAAACAACAGAACATAGGCTATGCCAGGAGAGCTACAACAACAAAAAATCAATCAATCTATCAAATGTATTTTATAAAGTCCTTTTTACATCAGCAGCTTGACACCAATCACAAAGTGCTTTATAAATACCCAGCCTGAAATGGCAAAAAGCAAGGAATGCAGAGTCCGGGGACACTAACCTGTATCACCAGTTCTCCGGAGTAAGACTCCAGTTCCCAGATCCACTTTGCTGCTCTTCCTATTGGAGGGACCACCCAGAGCCTGCTTCCTACTCCCCTCTCCCTCCTCTCTGAACAGTCTGTTGAGCACAGAGGACCTGGATGCTCCTATCTCTCCAAGGCCCTTAGGAGCCCGGGAATGCTCCATCTTCAACAAGGAAGAGTCAGAGGGCCCGAGGAACTCTGCCATCCCTGCAGGCAGGGTGAAGTCTATGAGGAAGGCCATAGCCTGAGCCTGGGACACCTCCTTCAGGAGCTCCAGGAGGTGCTGGTAGAGAGGGGCCAGCCTACCCAGGATGCCCCGGAAAAACACCCTAAGGAGCAGGAAGATACATCACTCCTATCCAGAGTCACTTCCACTTACATTCGTCGTAAGATTGATATGTGGTTGTCTCATCTATCCAAGTCATAGTAAGTCAGCGCTAGTAAGAAGGGACAGGTTTGAGTGAAAAGCAGTACGTCAGACATGACCCTGAAAGAGCCACAGGACTCACCACAGCCGACTAAGCATGCTGGTGAGCACCACGTTCAACGTAATGAATTGCTTTGATTGGAGGTCCTGCCTTGCTAGTCTGGAGAGGAGATTTGGTCAAGGCAATCATACACACCATGCTCATGTATACATGTCTACACTGAGAACATTGTTGCGTTCCAGGTGGTCTTTTTATTTAATTTTTTTGCAGTCATGCTGCACATTACAGAAGACTGTTGTGTTGGTACATACCCCGTCATCACTTTTGTCTCGAGACGTCTTCATTTATATTGGTCTTAAGTCATCTCTGGATATGTCTCAAGATGCCTTAAGACATGTTGATGGCTGAGTAGGTATTACTGTGGTTCCTGACAAGTTAAACACTTCTCCAGGCGTTGAGAGACCTAACAATATGCAACTGCAAAAAAAGATGACCTGGAACGCCAGCAACAGTAATTTATATAGTAATAATCATACATTGGATTTAGAGCACCTTTCAAAAAAACAAAAGGACACTTAGGCAAAAAAAATAGGTTTAAAAAAAAAGCAAGGAGACAGAGATAGCAGCTGACATCTCCCAGATGAGAGAAAGAGAGAGAGAAGGATACATGAAGGCTCTGGTGCAGTGATTGAGCAGACATGTCATCAGTCTGGCGGCTCCCAACACCTTGAGACAAAGCCATTCCAGTATGGGCTGACTGGGGACATCACACTGACCCGTCTCCATAGCTAACTTGCTGCAAACACAAGCATACACACATCAAGATGACACAGTTAGTCTACGGTGTATTGACCATCAAATAAACATCAACCCCAAAACAAGTTATATGGATCTTGATGCTCGATAGTGTGCTGTGTCTGCGTGATTAGATGCAGCTAAGTAGTCCAACAAGGGCATGTATATTCCCTGGCACAGGGAATAGCTAAATGCAGAGTAATTCTAGCAAGTTAGTACCTTTGCACTTTCTTTGGACATAGCTCCTTCAGGTCCAGAAGAGCAGCATCCAGCTTCATTTCCTTCAACCGGTTTATGCATTGCTCAACCTGCAGGGGTTTTCAAAACTCAAGTCAATAACCTTCTACATCAGGGGTGTCACACTCATTTTGCCCTGGGGGTAGGGTTGCCATGCCCATGGTTTTTCCACAGTTGGGCTATTTTGAAAAAAGGATGTCACGGGTGAAAACGTATTGGTCGCTGGTTTTCGGCATACCTCTATATCGCACTGCGGCCACCATGACTCATTCAAGGGTTTTTCTTTATTTTTTACATTGTAGAATAATACTGAAGACATCAAAACTATGAAATAACACATATGGAATCATAAGGTAACCAAAAAAGTGTAATCAAATCAAAATATATTTTACATTTGAGATTCTTCAAAGTAGCCACCCTTTGCCTCGATGACAGCTTTGCACACTTGGCATTCTCTCAACCAGCTTCACCTGGATTTTTAATTTTACCTTTATTTAACCAGGCAAGTCAGTTAAGAACAAATTCTTATTTTCAATGACGGTCTAGGAACAGTGGGTTAACTGCCTGTTAAGGGGCAGAACGACAGATTTGTACCTTGTCAGCTCGGGGGTTTGAACTTGCAACCTTCCGGTTACTAGTCCAACGCTCTAACCACTAGGCTACCCTGCCGCCCCACTTTTCCAACAGTCTTGAAGGAGTTCCCACATATGCTGAGCACTTGTTAGGTGCTTTTCCTTCACTCTGCGGTCCAACACATCCCAAACCATCTCAATTGGGTTGAGGTCGGGTGATTGTGGAGGCGAGATTATCTGAAGCAGCATGGAAAACATGGATGTTTAATTCTGACCTGAGACTGAGCACTGGTAGCAACTACTACCAGAGCGAAGGCCTATGCTTTCACCTTCCAGAATTAGAAGTGTGTGGGCAACGGTATGAATATTGTAAATAAAGGATTTATATACCCCATGTGGGATTAAAACTTACAACCATTGAACTAGGAGCCAACTGTTTTAGCAGACCGCGCCACCAATCAGTCATAACGGTTGAGGAAAAAAACACAAGTTGACATATACAGTGGATATAGCTACAGATATAAAAGGTATAATCCACAGTCTACACATTTTCTTTCTTCGTAAAAGCAATACAGATGTGTATGACATGGTAAGCAAAAAACGTTGAATTTGGTCAGATGCGGAAACTAAATGCATGCTATTCAATCGATCACTGCCCGGACCTGCTTGCCCGTCCAGCATCACTACTCTGGACAGCTCCGACATAGAATACGTGGACAACTACAAATACCTGGGTGTCTGGTTAGACTGTAAACTCTCCTTCCAGACTCACATTAGGCATCTCCAATCCAAAATTAAATCTAGAAATCGGCTTCCTATATCGCAATAAAGCATCCTTCACTCATGCTGCCAAACATACCCTCGTAAAACTGACCATCCTACCGATCCTCGACTTCGGTGATATCATCTATAAAATAGCCTCCAACACTCTACTCAACAAACTGGATGCAGTCTATCACAGTGCCACCCATTTTGTCACCAAAGCCCCATACACTACCCACCATTGCGACCTGTACGCTCTCGTTGGCTGGCCCTCGCTTCATACTTGTCGCCAAACCCACTGGCTACAGGTTATCTACAAGTCTCTGCTAGGTAAAGCCCGGCCTTATCTCAGCTCACTGGTCACCATAGCAGCACCTATTCGTAGCACACGCTCCAGCAGGTATATCTCACTGGTCACCCCCAAAGTCAATTCCTCCTTTGGTCATCTTTCTTTCCAGTTCTCTGCTGCCCATGAGCCCATGACTGGAACGAATTGCAAAAGTCTCTGAAGCTGGAGACTCACATCTCCCTCACTAGCTTTAAGCACCAGCTGTCAGAGCAGCTTACAGATCACTGCACCAGTACATAGCCCATCTGTTAACAGCCCATCTATCTACCTCATCCCCATACTGGTATTTAGTTATTTTGCTCCTTTTCTACCCCGGTATCTCTACCTGCACATTCATCTTCTGCCAATCCACCATTCCAGTGTTTAATTGCTATATTGTAATTACTTCGCCACCATGGCCTATTTATTTCCTTAACTTACCTCATTTGCACTCACTGTATATAGACTTTGTTTTCTTTTGTTCTACTGTATTATTGACTGTATGTTTGTTTATTCCATGTGTAACTCTGTTGTTGTATGTGTCGAATTGCTACGCTTTATCTTGGCCAGGTCACAGTTGCAAATGAGAACTTGTTCTCAACTAGTCTACCTGGTTAAATAAAGGTGAAAAAAATATATATATATATATATTTTTTTTTAAGTGCTTTACGGTCTTTTGAATTCCGTGTCATGTCAGTAGTCTAGTCAAGACCACTGTTAAATAAGGCGTGCTGTCACCAGCTTTTATTGTTAGCCTTGAGGTGGTACCGCTCAGCACATCTAGAAGAGAGTGTATTTCATACCGACCCCCTCCCTCGAGATGACATCGAGGCCAATACATCACTATTTCAATGTAGAGTTGAACCGCTAGATTAAAAGGGGGATAGATTTTACTACTAAAAGACCAAAATATATCACTTCTGCAACAAACTGTTATAAAACCAGAATTGACTTGTTTCACTATAACTCAAATCTAAAACTCAAATATGGTTTTCAATGAAAGTTACTCTTCAATTGGTTACTCAATTCCCAACTTGGAAGTCAACACAAGTCTGAACGTCCACGTTTATTTGCAGGGGGTTTGATTGAATTTAGAAAATGCTCCATTATTAAATGAAATATATTTTTTCACCCGGAAGTAACCCAACAATGTGCACACCGCAATCTCATCTATTTCAAATCTGATCTCATTGAAAAGTATCCGTGCTATGCTTAACATTACACAATGTTACCTAATAAATCCTATCAGCTGTGAACAGTAGCCTAGTCATAATGGTCTGAATAGATAACATTGTTAATAACTATCATCATAATAGGCTACAACATAAGTTACTTAGTTGGTAATTTTTTTTTTTATAATGATCGTGTAATGCAGGCCTTTTTCTTGATCCTCACCTGTTTGAGAACCCTGAAAGTCTTGTTTTGCCTGAGGCTGTTATGTAGAACGTAGAGAAGCTCGTACAGGACAAGGATCTCAGTCTGCAGGACTCCACTGCCAAGCAACTTGAGCACTTTGTTATTTTCCTCCAGGACACGTTTTACGTATGTACCTAGATACAATGAACAGCGCGCGCACACACACACACACACACACACGAAAAAAGCTGTAAAAAAAACACCACACAATTGTGATGTAAATAACGTTCATCTAGTTAGCCTAACTATTACAGAGCAAGAGATTGCTCTATGGCATCAGTCAGAACACTCCCCACGTGTGTACCGTAGCTTGCTGTAGTCTGCAGCGGGGCTAGTTTCCGTGAGCTAATGTGGCTATTATTACACAGCGAAAGGACGCTCCAACAAGTTTATGCATACATGTGATAAACTACATACCTGTTGAGAGACCGAATGGTATATGGACAGTTGAAACCGCACTTGGAAAGGGAATGTTTACTTTATTCCACGGTTCTTCAGCCATGCTCACGTCCATTTTATCGCAAACACAGGAAGTGAAAGCTACCCAATTAGAATCAAGGAAATATTAACGTCATCGCCAGGCTTTAAAGGTACACTTGCACATCCGCACACTGCTGTTTCAGAGAAGCAACCAGCAGGCTATTATTTGTCAATCTGTGTAAATACCTTAACCAAAATAAACGAAATACTATCGCTGGTATTATAAAAGTATAGATTTAATCCACATCATAAATACACCAACACAAACACATGAATTCATCAAACCAAATGACAAAATTATACAGAATGTGTGGAGCTAAAACAAAAAAACTTTAAAAAAAACTTGAGCATTGTAAGAAGGTTCAAGTATGTTCCAAAATCCACGATACGACATGTGAGTTGACTTCATCCAGCACAGACTCCTCAGCCCTTCCCTTCACTATAAGCCCATGGCTACCTCCTTCAATCCAGTGAACAGTCGCTGGAGACTTCATCTCCTTTAACACGTCATCTAGAAGGATCTGGACAAAGGAAAAATCATCAGCGCAAAACAAAATTGGGACCAGAAAAGAATGTTTCTTCCAGCCCATCAGTTTGAAATAATACAATAACATACACGATCAAGAGATGCATGTGCAATTACAAGGGAGACGTGTGATCAGTTTGAAGTGAAACACATGCATCGTCAAAAAATAGGGATGCACGTGCAAACTTCACCGGTTTCTGTGAATGATCACATTCCTCCGATCTGCTGATGTTTATGCATTGACCAAAAGACACCCATCACCATTCTCACCTTGTCACACATGTTGTCTGCAGTACCAGACAGAAACAGTACAGGCACCGCCTTGGGCAGCGCCCTGAGGTCCTCACTCCGCTGTCGATGGGTGTGTGTCAGTCCTGGAGGGTGTAGGGGAAAGGACAGACAGACCAGTCCCTGCAATGCATCCTCTGACCCACCACTGAGCTGCCTGGCCAGGGCAGATGCAGCACGAGACCCCATAGAACGGCCTGAAGTGGAAGGTACACAGTGAGTAATTAAACAGTGAGTATTATATCTGTCTTGGAAGTGATTGCTTAAGAAGAACTAGTTTATGGATCAATTAACAATGCTCAATAACTCATGCCCCCAATACTCAGAATATGTCCCTGGTGAGGGAGTTTCAGTAGCTTCCACAGCCACAAAGTCAAAATTGGCTACAAAAAAAAGGGCTTTTTGGAAAATAAATATACGGTTAGGCATAAGGTTAGCAGTGTGGTTAAGGTTAGGTTTAAAATACAATTTTAGTAAGATACATTTTAGAAATTGGTGTGATTTATGACTGCGGGTATAGAACAATTAAGCAATAAGGCCTGAGGAGGTGTGGTATATGGCCAATATACCACGGCTAAGGGCTGTTCTTAAGCGCAACGCAGTGCCTGGACACAAACCTTAGCCGTGGTATATTGGTATTTATCAAAAGCCCTGAGGAAACTTATTGCTATTATAAACTGGTTACCAATGTAATTATCAGTAAAACTAAATGTTTTGTCATACCCGTGGTATACGGTCTTATAAACTGGGTGGTTCGAGCCCTGAATGCTGATTGGCTGACAGCCATGGTGTATCAGACCATATACCTCGGGTATGACAAAACATTTATTTTTACAGGTTTATTAAGGCACTCTGCGATGCATCGTCCCTAAACACAGCCCTCAGCTGTGGTAAATTGGCCATATACCACACCTCCTCAGACATTATTGCTTAAATATACCATGGCCTTCAGCTAAACAGAATTCAGTTCTCAAAACACCCAGTTTATTATAATGAATATATACCTGGATTGCAGATGCAATGTATTGGCCATTGAGGCACCTAGTGTATATAAAGTCAGCAAAAAAATAAATGTCCCTTTTTCAGGACCCTGTCTTTCAAAGATAATTGGTAAAAATCAAAATAACTTCACAGATCTTCATTGTAAAGGGTTTAAACACTGTTTCCCATGCTTGTTCAATGAACCATACACAATTAATGAACATGCACCTGTGGAACGGTCGTTAAGACACTAACAGCTTACAGACGGTAAGCAATTAAGGTCACAGTTATGAAAACTTAGGACACTAAAGAGGCCTTTCTACTGACTCTGAAAAACACCAAAAGAAAGATGCCCAGGGTCCCGGCTCATCTGCGTGAACGTGCCTTAGGCATGCTGCAAGGAGGCACGAGGACTGCAGATGTGGCCAGGGCAATAAATTGCAATGTCCGTACTGTGAGACACCTACGACAGTGCTACAGGGAGACAGGATGGACAGCTGATCGTCCTCGCAGTGGCAGACCACGTGTAACACCTGCACAGGATTGGTACAGACGAACATCACACCTGCGGGATAGGTACAGGATGGCAACAACAACTGCCCGAGTTACACCAGGAACGCACAATCCCTCCATCAGTGCTCAGACTGTCCGCAATAGGCTGAGAGAGGCTGGACTAAGGGCTTGTAGGCCTGTTGTAAGGCAGGTCCTCACCAGACATCAGAGGCAACAATGTCACCTATGAGCACAAACCCACCGTCGCTGGACCAGACAGGACTGGCAAAAGTGCTCTTCTCTGACGAGTCGCGTTTTTGTCTTATCAGGGGTGATGGTCGGATTCCTGTTTATCGTCAAAGGAATGAGCGTTACACCGAGGCCTGTACTCTGGAGCGGGATCGATTTGGAGGTGGAGAGTCCGTCATGACCTGGGGCAGTGTGTCACAGCATCATCACTGTCTGCAATGACAACAAGCTCAATCTCAACACTGTGTGTTACAGGGAAGACATCCTCCTCCCTCATGTGGTACGCTTCCTGACATGACCCTCCAGCATGACAATGCCACCAGCCATACTGGTCGTTCTGTGTGTGATTTCCTGCAAGACAACAATGTCAGTGTTCTGCCATGGCAGCAAAGAACCCGGATCTCAATCCCGTCAAGCACGCCTGGGACCGGTTGGATCGGAGGGTGAGGGCTAGGACCATTCCCCCCAGAAATGTCCGGTAACTTGCAGGTGCCTTGGTGAAAGAGCGGGGTAACATCTCATAATAAAGAACTGGCAAATCTGGTGCAATCCATGAGGAGGAGATGCACTGCAGTACTTCATGCAGCTGGTGGCCACACCAGATACTGACTGTTACTTTAGATTTATTAATGTGTCCCCTTTGTTCAGGGACACATTATTCCATTTCTGATAGTCACATGTCTGTGGAACTTGTTCAGTTTATGTATCAGTTGTTGAATCTTATGTTCCTACAAATATTTACGCATGTTAAGTTTGCTGAAAATAAACGCAGTTGACAGTGAGGACGTTTCTTGTTTTGCTGAGTTTGTAAATCATTGGTATAGAAGCTAATAAGGACCCCGGTGAGGGGGGCCACTCTCTGGACAAGGGGTTGGAGATACAGTAGAGAGCTATGTGCAGATAAACATTGAGCAAGGATCTTTCAGAATGATGCAATTGCATTGGTTTGTTATGGAAGCATAAACCCCAAGCATGGCTCATCATCACTGGGAAATACATAAGGCCAATTAGATTTAATTGAGGTTATAAAATAGTTTTGATTGCTTACCACCAAGAAATATGTTTCTTATTGTGAATTTCTCAAGATTTTTCAAGTATTCCTGCAAAATCAAATAGAATATTTATATTAATGGCACACTTGTATTCAGTGAATTAACTAGTAGATCTTCATAGCCAACTAAAGACGAGGCTTTTTATGACTTGGTATTCTTTCTTCGCGTCGTCTTATGGAACGAAACATGCACAAATCTGTATTTCGAAAATAATTCTTACCCAAACGGCATGGTAAGCCTTCACTCTGTAAACCAGGTTTAGACCTTTACACGTGAAGCGAAGACATAGCAGGCCATTCGATGAAAGTGCATGAGCAAGAGAAACCAAATGCTTGAAGTTCATGTCCCCACCAGCCCCGTGCGTCAGAATAACAGCGGTCTGCACATCACTGGCATTGGCTGGGATACTCAACACAGCAACTAGATGTTTTTCCCCAAAAGGTATTGTCATGCTGTCCTGCAAAGTAATTCGAGTTAGTGAGTCATTTAAACATGACCAGGTAACCTATCCGATCCTTGTATCAATAGTGATCAAACATTTTACCTCTAGAATCGTTTCCATGCTTCCATTTGTTTATCCCGCACAGCTTCTTCTAATCACATGACTTCTCAAGTTCACTGTAAACTATTCATAAGACGCCATCTAGTGTACTGGAGTCGATGGTACCACACAATTACAATTGGGGATTTGGGAGAATCTATTTGACTATAATAAATGGTTGGAAACTCAGTCTAATGTACACTGAGATTTTAATACACAAAGTGTAATTTTTCCTAGCTCCCAGAGAAATATAGCCTGGCCGACAGTGGTGCGACTCACAGCGAGGGAGAGCTGTGACAGGAGGACTTCAAGTTTGGTGTCAGCCAGACTATGAGCAATAACCCTCCCAACTACACACACTGGCGATGGGTGTGTGTCAGTCCTGGATGGACTAGCCAGTGTGTGTGGAGTGACAATGACACTTCCAAGGTCAGGTCTTGCTTTATTATTGTAAATATGCCTCATAGGATACAGACTACTGTCAGAGAGGCACTTTGCCCATTTCCTTAAAGCTATCAGTTCCACAAATCTATAAGGCTATTACATGGGAGTTTAACAAGGAAAACAATATAACGCGTCTATCATATAATCAACTAACATCTGTGTGTTTGTCTTTACATGCTTCTATTGTGTACAACTTGAACCTGTGATATGGTGTGTGCATATATTGAAGGAAGAAAAGAACACAAGTGCATACAATGAAAAAATATTTATTATAAACATGTGGAAACTAACAATCATGTATGGTTAGGGTGACTGACAAGCCCACAATTCACATTTTGCCCCCCCCCCCCCCCCCCCCCCCGAAAACAAACATTTTACAGCACAGGAACATCCGATAAAAATGCGATTGTTTTATAATTGAACAGTGGACAAATCATAATTCATCCTTGACCTGAAAAGCAAACATAAAAAAATCAATGTCAAACTTCATATGCAGGGCAGGGTTGATGTTAGTGTCATAAAAGTCATACGTTTGTCAAAAAAAACTGTTATAAAAACCATGCAATGCCATAAAGCTTTTCCAATCCAATTCATCTGTTTCCTCGGGAATCTTTGATCCATCCGCATGTGTTTTACAACAAAAAAAAAGGTTTCTAAAGATCGCTAGAGTTGAGTGTTATTTGCAACATAACATTTATGACATGTTTGGACTGATATAAAACCAGCTTAGGGGGATTTAGCATAGGCTAAGATAACATTTATGATATGTTTGGACTGATATAAAACCAGCTTAGGGGGATTTAGCATAGGCTAAGATAACATTTAGCTCTGTGGCAAATGCATTTTGTAAAAACGTATTATATGAATCCAACGCAATCAGTTGATTGAATATCCCTTTGCCAAAGATCTGTTTTCATGTCACCTTTGACAGACAGCAGCCTGTAAAAAGACACTGGCGGGGACATTCCTTTAGCATTGTAGACATAGTATATGATAATCTGCCCCCTGTATTAGAGTTGGGCGATACGGACAAAAATCTATATTGCGATAAATTGCCTGAATTGATCGATTCAGAAGAATAGGACGGTTTGTGTATAACGTTACAGGAGCAGTGCAGTCAAAACGTGATTGTCCTTCATTTTATTCCTGATCTACTACCGCATGACAAGAGGCACCAAGACTGGAACCAACATCTACCCAGGCTTTCTGCATTGACCCTTTTTTGCACAAACTCTACCCACACACTCACGCTACATACGCCCACACACACACACACAACAGGCATACTGACGCCACACACACTTTCATACTCACCACATATGATGCGTCTGATGTTACGGTCTATTATCTAACCTGTTGCCTAGTCACTTTACCCCTGCCTATACATACAGTATATGTTATTTTCTACTCCCTATATATAGCAATGTTCTTTTTTTTCTCTCCATTATTCATTGTGTCCCTATTTATGTGTTTATCTTTAACTCTGCATTGTTGGAAATGGACCCATAAGTGAGCATTTCACTGTCATTCTACGAAGCATGTGACAAATAAAAATGGGATTTGCCAATAATGTTGTTTATAGTCCCAGCTCTGTCATATATCAGAATCTCCTGTTATCAAAACACTGACAGCCCAGTTCAAGGTTGACTGCAGTAGGATCAGAGCTAGGATGCAATCCCTTGTGAAAACATTCCTGCCCCCATTTTCCTCCCTATATGCTGTAATAGAGAGATTAGCTTGTGTCTTGATGCTTACCTGTGGTGTCCGGTGGCAGGAGCATGGGAAGAGGTCATCAGTGGGCTGCTCGACCTGTTCCATGCCCTCTCTGACCTTAGGCTCAGTCACCTGCAACTTGGCATACTCCTGGTCAACAGAAATAAAGAGAAACATGGAGAGAAAAAAAAAAAAAAATATATATATATATATATATATATATATATATTACACACACTACCGTTCAAAAGTTTGGGGGACACTTAGATATGTCCTTGTTTTTGAAAGAAAAGCTCATTTTTTGTCCATTAAAATAACATCAAATTGATCAGAAATGTTGTAAATTACTATTGTAGCTGGAAACGGCAGATTTTTTATGT
The DNA here is from genome assembly GCF_002021735.2 of Oncorhynchus kisutch. Classification (NCBI taxonomy): domain Eukaryota; kingdom Metazoa; phylum Chordata; class Actinopteri; order Salmoniformes; family Salmonidae; genus Oncorhynchus; species Oncorhynchus kisutch. The sequence continues at coordinate 14,941,871 of NC_034199.2, read as the reverse complement.
GATATCTGCATAGGCGTACAGAGGCCCATTATCAGCAACCAACACTCCTGTGTTCCAATGGCACGTTGTGTTAGATAATACAAATGCATAATTTTAAAAGCTAATTGATCATTAGAAAACCCTTTTGCAATTATGTTAGCACAGCTGAAAACTGTTGTCCTGATTAAAGAAGCAATAAAACTGGCCTTCTTTAGACTAGTTGAGTATCTGGAGCATCAGCATTTGTGGGTTTGATTACAGGCTCAAAATGGCCAGAAACAAAGAACTTTCTTCTGAAACTCGTCAGTCTATTCTTGTTCTGAGAAATGAAGGCTATTCCATGCAAGAAATTGCCAAGAAACTGAAGATCTCGTACAACGCTGTGTACTACTCCCTTCACAGAACTACGCAAACTGTCTCTAACCAGAATAGAAAGAGGAGTGGGAGGTCCCGGTGCACAACTGAGTAAGAGGACAAGTACATTAGTGTCTAGCTTGAAAAACAGACACCTCACAAGTCCTCAACTGGCAGCTTCATTAAATAGTACATGCAAAACACCAGTGAAGAGGCGAATCTGGGATGCTGGCCTTGTAGGCAGAGTTGCAAAGAAAAAAACATATCACAGATTGGCCAAAGTTCTGTGAAGGGAGTAGTACACAGCGTTGTACGAGATCTTCAGTTTCTTGGCAATTTCTTGCCAAGATATCTCAGAACAAGAATAGACTGATGAGTTTCAGAAAAAATATATTTGTTTCTGGCCATTTTGAGCCTGTAATCGAACCCACAAATGCTGATTCTCCAGATACTCAACTAGTCTATAGAAGGCCCGTTATATTGCTTCTTTAAAATCAGCACAACAGTTTTCAGCTGTGCTAACATAATTGCAAAAGGGTTTGGCAATGATCAATTAGCCTTTTAAAATGATGAACATGGATTAGCTAACACAACGTGCCGTTGGAACACAGGAGTGATGGTTGCTGATAATGGGCCTCTGTACACCTATGTAGATATTCAATTTTAAAAAATCTGACGTTTCCAACTACAATAGTCATTTACAACACTGTATTTCTGATCAATTTGACATCATTTTTAAATGGACAAAAAAAAAAGTGCTTTTCTTTCAAAAACAAGGGCATTTCTAAGTGACCCCAAACTTCTGAACGGTAGTGTATATATTAAAGTGATGATGAAAATAAGAAAACTTCGACACCGATCGCTTTGTCATCACCTTGTCATGTCACCACCTTGTCATGTCCCCATCATTCACTACTTATCATAACTCACAGGTGTTGAAATATTAGTGATATTTTGGAGATGAAAAAAAACCTGTCCCACAATCCTGTCATACAAGTAGCAAAACAAGGATACACAAAAAAGTTCAACTTCGTACTACGTGTTCAGAATCATATGTATGTAACAGGGTAGGGGTCAACTCGAATTGAAAGCATATCAGTTCAATAATTGAAAGAAGGACATTGGTTTTCAATAAACTGAGAAAAAAAAATGTCCCTTTTTCAGGACCCTGTCTTTCAAAGATAATTTGTAAAAATCCAAATAACTTCATAGATCTTCATTGTAAAGGGTTTAGACACTGTTTCCCATGCTTGTTCAATGAACCATAAACAATTAATGAACATGCACCTGTGGAACGGTGGTTAAGACTAACAGCTTATAGACGGTAGGCAATTAAGGTCACAGTTGTGAAAACTTAGGACACTAAAAGAGGCCTTTCTACTGTCTCTGAAAAACACCAAAAGAAAGAAGCTCAGGGTCCTTGCTCATCTGCGTGAACGTGCATTAGGTATGCTGCAAGGAGGCATGAGGACTGCAGATGTGGCCAGGGCAATAAATTGCAATGTCCGTACTGCCTACGACTGCGCTACAGGGAGACAGGACGGACAGCTGATCGTCCTCGCAGTGGCAGACCACGTGTAACAACACCTGCACAGGATCGGTACATCCGAACATCACACCTGCGGGACAGGTACAGGATGGCAACAACGACTGCCAGAGTTACACCAGGAACGCACCATCCCTCCATCAGTGCTCAGACTGTCCGCAATAGGCTGAGAAAGGCTGGACTGAGGGCTTGTAGGCCTGTTGTAAGACAGGTCCTCACCAGACATCACCAGCAACAACGTCACCTATGGGCACAAACCCACCGTCGCTGGACCAGACAGGAAGGGCAAAAAGTGCTCTTCACTGACGAGTTGCGGCTTTGTCTCACCAGGGGTGATGGTCGGATTCACGTTTATCGTCAAACGAATGAGCGATACATAGAGGCCTGTACTCTGGAGCGGGAGCGATTTGGAGGTGGAGGGTCTGTCATGGTCTGGGGCAGTGTGTCACAGCATCATCGGACTGAGCTTGTTGTGATTGCAATCTCAACGCTGTGCGTTACAGGGAAGACATCCTCCTCCCTCATGTGGTACCCTTCCTGCAGGCTCATCCTGACATGACCCTCCAGCATGACAATGCCACCAGCCATACTGCTCGTTCTGTGAGTGATTTCCTGCAAGACGGGGATGTCAGTGTTCTGCCAATGCCAGCGAATGGCCCGGATCTCAATCCCATTGAGCACATCTGGGACCTGTTGGATCGGAGGGTGAGGTCTTGGGCCATTCCCCCGAGAAATGTCCAGGAATTTGCAGGTGCCTTGGTGGAAGAGTGGGGTAACATCTCACAGCAAGAACTGGCAAATCTGCACTGCAGTACTTAATGCAGCTGGTGGCCACACCAGTTACGGACTGTTACTTTTGATTTGGATCCCCCCTTTGTTCATGGACAAATTATTCCATTACTGCTAGTCCCATGTCTGTGGAACTTGTTCAGTTTATGTCTCAGTTGTTGAATCTTGTTATGTTCATACAAATATTTACACATGTTAAGTTTGTTGAAAATAAAAGCAGTTTGACAGTAAGAGGATGTTTCTTTTTTTCCTGAGTTTAGTACCTTCTTTTTTTTTAAACACAGTTTTTATTTAGAAATTCTTAGCACTTTCAGAATGAGCTGCCTTAGATTTAACCCAATCCGGTTATGTAATACGTACGCACGATGAGAAGGGAAAATGTGCATATTCATTCAGTTTCCAACAAGGAACACAGGTAGCCCTAACTTTGTTGACCTCCAACACTATCCCTCATAAAACACACCTGTCTTTATGGCTGATATATTTCGTGAAGACAGAAAGTTGTCCGTTTAAACATTCATCCTGCAACGGCTGGGTTATGGGCTCCAATAAAGCACTTCAGGGAGAGACACATCACCATTATGTCCCTGGGCCAAGTGTTCCTTTCCCAGAGAAAACACAGGGAGGGGCTGCGCCACGACTCTTCATGATACCCCATGACCCTCCTGACCTGTGGGCTCAGAGGTGGACCAAGGCTGGAGGCAGGTGGAGGTGGTTTGGGTTAGTGCTCTTCACTCATCTGATTCAGAATTGTGTTTTTAAATGTGGCATTGGATGAAACACACAGGTACACTTTTTATATTTGAAAGAGTGCAAAGGGAAAAACATCTCCCATCTGTATGGCTCAGTTGGAAGAATTTGCAATGTCAGGGTTGTGGGTTCGGTTCCCACAGGGGACCAAAACGAAAGAGTAAGAAAATGTATGCACTCACTATGTAAGTCGCTCTGGATAGGAGTGTCTGCTAAATGACTCAAATGTACATTGAGGCCATCTATAGTTTTCAGCAAAATAAATACAAAAAGTATATTCTCATGAATAAAATAGACATTGATAAGCATGTACCTGCTTTTGACTGACATTACTACATTATCATGAAATGTTGCTCTAAGGGAGGATAGTAACATTAGGAGCAATCCAAATTGAGGAACATGTAAAACCACATTGAAAACAACCAAAGCCAAAGCAATTGTTGAAGGTACACATGCTTAAAGGGACTCTCCACTGCTTCTTCAAGGTCAGCATATACCAGCGATGTAAAACAGTAACACGTGTAGGGCCAAAACCTCACTGTTGACAGCGCAAAGACAGACAAGTCACAAAACAAGATCCAGTGCCAGAAAATGTCTTCCTTGTCAGCCAGACAATTCTTTCCATGATGACCCAGACGCATGGATGGGAAGCTTGGTTATCATGTTACTAACTTGAACTCAATACGCGGAATTAAATTCACTCATTGGAGGCGTACCATGGAATGGTTCAATGACACCCTATTCTAGCCGGGGGGTCACCCACCCAAGTGTCAATGGGTGGGCCCTTCTATTCTGCCATAGCCAAGGTGAAAGTTGAGCCCTGACGTGTCAGTGACAGTGTCACCGCTGAGGAGTAGCCCGACCTTGGAATACCTGGTCTCTGTACGAGTAACTACTGTCCTTGAAGTGTGGGTATAAAAGTGAGCGGTAGAGATGGGAAGATAAGAGATGAGATACGCAAGCTGATGATGCTGATGATGATAAGGGTGCATGGAAACACTAAGCACACTTTCAACATCTAGATCGTTAGAACCAACAATGCAACAAGTGTGTACCTAGGGCCGTTGCGGCGACCGCATTACAGCCACACCGGCAGTCACGAGTCATGACGCCAGTCAAATTCCATGTGACAGTTAAGTTACAGTAATTAGGAATCTCCGATCTCTAATGCTGCTGGTCATATAGCCTACAATGCAAATGTAATCAAAAATCTAATCAAACACTTCATGAGAGCTCATGTTGCGTAACATTTCTATAGGCTATGCAATTTCCAGAGAAAACAGAGTGATGGCCTCTATTAAAAAGAGGAGGATGCCATCAGCTTTCTATAGGCTTACAATATTTATTTATCAACTTTCCTAATATTAAGCACATTGCTTATTTTACAACAGGAGTATAGCCTACCTGGCTGGCATGGAAATGAACCATGGGAAAAGTGTCCTCCATTTGCTATTTAAGTGCAAAGATTACATGTCTTTTTATCCCCTGCCCTGTTTTGATAGAGGTGCATGATAATGGTACATTCTAAATGAAAACAAATTTCACACCTTATCTAGTAAAGACAGGATTAAATCAAGGATAGTCTGATGGGTGACAATATTAGCATATCCCTTATGAATGATGCCCAGCTTAAGGCATTATTATTTTTATTTTTTACTTTTTCAAATCATAGTCGCACACCTCATGTAGCCTAGGCCATAGGCCTATATGTTTTGATAAGGTTTGTGTCACAACTAAAGTGTCAAAATAACTTACAATTAAACACATTAATCCGCTTTAGAGCCTAATCCCATGCAGCATGGGAGTTCCAAGTTTGGCGAAGTTCATTTTCACCATAAAAATGCACCTTTATAATAAAAGCATTACATCCATAAATCGCAAATTCGGTCATATGAGAATGGTGTTTTCCTGCTAATGGAACATTTGCGCTTATAGCCTACTGACATGTGCACATTGCTGCGCTTATAATGTGAAGAAACAGCCTAATAGTTTATCAACGTTTTTAAGTTAGAGCCATGTGAGTGAGAAGTGCTTCGGAGCGAGCAGTCGGGATGAGGGAATTATAATAATTATATTCTGCCCAAGGGCACGGCCACTGGCCGCAAAAGGCAAGGATTCTTTTAGGGGGCATTACGGCCACACAAAGGGGACACCATTGGGAAATGTGTTATCAAGTGCTTGTTATATTGTGAATGAGAGACTGATATATGTGTACAGCTTGCGCAAAAAAAACTTTTGTCAAATCATCATTTGAGTCGCATCATGCAGCCTTAGAATGTATAAAAATCGAAACATATAGCCCAACATTTGTATAACAACTAAAGTTACATAAATAACTCTAAATTAAGCATATAGGAGTACCTGTTTCTTTGTTAACCTCTCAACACAGAATAGCCACGTGTGCACTCCCTCAAATCGTTTGTAGAAAATGTATTTCTATTTTATTCAGCTATGTTCAATTATATTCTTCATACTGTCAAATAACAATATAATGCCATGGAACTCTAAGCAAATCTTGTGTGCTAAATTAACTAGTGCAGCCCACAGCCATATGGCCTAGCCAGATCAGGGCCTAACATTAGGAAAACTCAAGAGTATGCTATTTTGTTCTTCTGAAATACTACATTTTCTTCATGTCATGTTTCTTTAGACCTGTCTAAAATAAATAGATTTATTGTGATGGCGTAGGCTAAATTAAATGGATTTATTCGACTTTTTAAAATGTAGATGTTCCAAAGGTCTGCATCAGTGGCTTGTAGGCTGTGTGTGGAAGCCAGGAGATGCTAAATGCGTTTATGTTAATCAACGGCCAATTACCGTGAGACCGGCAGTTATTTGCTTGACAATCACCAGCTGACAGAAATGCATGACCACCACAGCCCTATCTATACCTACTACCGTCAGTTATCCAGGTTCTCAAGTTTCTCCACAAAAGGCACACTCTGCACTTACTTATTAAATACATCTCTAATTTCAAGTGTGCATGTCTGAATCTCGACTGTATACAGTATGTAGAGTTAAATCAATGTAGTCATAGTGTAAAGTGAAATGTTACCTGGAAGAGTTTGTAGTAGTAGCAGAATATACTGTCGCCCATCAGATGATTCCGGGCAAATTGTTGACCGGCTACTGCGATTTTTCTTGCCTGGAAGAGCGAGATCATACTGAGCTTTTGAACACAATGGGAAAAAAAAAAATGTTTGGCCCAAAATATTTGAAACTTTGAAGTGCATTACAAATCCAACAGAGTATTCATCAATCATCCTCATCACCTCCTCATCTTGCTCACGGGCCCAATGGATCTTCTCCTGCAGGTCAGCCAGGTCTGCTCTGATGGGGATGTAGTGTTCCCAGGGTCTGAGCTGGCTGTAGAAGTGTTCATAGTAACCAGAGTCCTGCTTAAGCACCACACTGTCCCCAGCCAGCAGGTAGGGCAGTCTGTAGGCTGCCACCGTGCCATCTATGTTGATCTGGTACTTGTACTGTCAGAGGAGATAGAGGTGGGGTGGTGAGACTGTTCAGTTCCATTTTCAAATCAGCCTTCTGGGGTGTTTATGCTTGTTCCTGACCTATTTCCTGTGGGATTCAAGGGACTGGTTAACCTGATACAGAATAAGCATAGTTCTGGACTAAAAAGCAACCTCAATGGAGAATCTCTGTTGACCCCAATTAGTCGACTAGTCAATTGTTTGGTCAATAGGCTGTTTAGTTGACCAAGTTTTTTTTTCTTGGCAAGCAGTAGCAAATATATATATATATTTTTTTTTATGGCACACGAGATACCCGTCTTATACCTGTCGCGCCCATCTCACTGAACTAATCCATTGCAGAGGACGAAACTAATCCATCGCGGAGCCACGCGGATGGCACAGTGCTAAATTGTACATCTCTCTCCAGAATGTGCTCTCTCCTGCCAAATTTGTGCACATTCATTGTTTCATAACTTAATTGTGTGAAATGTTTTCCTTGATTGTTAGTCTTGGTATATTTTCATTCCACTTACAAGTTTTGTCAATTTAGTCAGTCTTTTGTTTGGAGCGCTACTGTCAATGTTGAGTAACGCCTCGACCACACCGACAGCATCATTGCATTTTGGTACACCAGAAGTACATTCATTTCCAATGGAACACTGCGTTTGCCTCACTGCATTGCGTTGCAGAGGCAGTTGCAGTACGTTCTGTGTGATGCATACATTGGGTTTATCGACGGCTTGACGGAAATGGTAGCGGAAGGTGAACGTTGAACTTTTGTTGCACACATACCCAGATGATGCTGCGTCACATTTTGTGTAAATATACTAATCGGTGTGATCGAGGTGTAAGGAAAGACGCACACCTGACGCACAAACAGCAAGCAAAGTATGTTTTTCCAGCCATTGAGAATGACAATAGTTCCTCAATGAATTTGAAAAATCGCTCCCGCTCTTTCTCTTTCAATAACCAATCAGCGTGAAAGGGAAAAATGTCATGCTCTGATCCAGTGGGAACGTCATAAAATAGGTTTACCTGATGAGCTCTTATACCTTGTGAAAAATATCCTACAGCTGTTCTGTTTCCGAGCTCACTGACTTGGGAAACTCTGAGGGCCCAGAATATTACATAAAATGTTGCAAGTTTGCTAGTTTAAGCTTCAGGCTGGACCCAAGTTAATAGTTTATACAATGTTTCTAGTTCCTTGCAGACAAGCCATGAGTAGCCAATGTGATTTATAGGATATTTATTTTAAAAATCTGAATATTTTCTACCTGCAGGCTTCAATGTTTTTGTTTGTTGGCTTTATGACTGGAGAGCTGGCCTCCCGTTTCCATGCGTTGCCTTGTGCATATTGCCTTGTAAAATGAACTATTAAAATCTACTTTTTATCTCTGGCATAAAGTCTCCTCCAAACCGTTCTCATTTTTACAAGTCTCGTCCCTTCTTCTTTTTGTTTTACAAGCAATTATCTGCCTCATTAAATTAAATGTAGTCAAATGTCACCGCTAAAAGAGTAAAAATGATCCATGTGTACATTTTCGAATTGTCGACTTACAAATTAAATATATTGCCAAATATGATAACACCAGAAATCAACCCAAACTTTATCATTACCTACCCTAAAGCAGCGAGGTGTCTAATTGATGATACACCTAGCCTGGGAGCGCGTCGTTCTCATCTGCAGAGACTGGATACCTTTTCTACCTACACCACATCCATCTCACCTTGAAGAAGTCAAAGAAGGAGACGTGCTTGACCAGCGGTCCGTAGAGGCTCTCATCGTGTTTGAAGAAGAAGAAGTTGGTAAAGGCTGCATCCACCATGTCGGGATGAGCCCTGGCCAGCTTCACCAGCTCCAGGCGCTCCTTGCGACTGTCCCGCCCCCTCCAGAACGCTGTGGCGTTCTTCTCCCGCCACGGAGGCCCCGTATTGGCCTGGACCGACATCATGTCCAGACTCACTCTGCTCATCGGAGGAGAAACGTGTCAGTCGAAGTGAACAACAGACGCAATTGGCACACAGACCTGATAAAGATCATTTTCTCAAAATGCTGCCACTAACCAGTTGAGTGTGTGGGCCCCACTATTCTATTTTGGATTATATTATTTGTCCAGCGCACATTTCCCTTTGAATCTAATACACTATCATAATAGTACATTATGAAAAACTACATGTTTGGGGTGTAGCATCACTTGCACATGTGTATAATGGATGACACACAAAGATAAATGAGGAGAGCAACAGTGGTGCTTGCCTTCCCATGGTCTCCAGGACCGACTCGGTGAGGTCGTAGGTTGGCATAACAACATCGCGGGTGTCATTGGAGCCGCACCAGGAGAAGATGGGGTGGAGCCTCTCTGAGGGCCTCCTCTTCTCCAGGGGCCAGTCCCCCAGGTTCACAAAGAACTCTAGATCTGGGACCCGCACCTGACCGCACAGGGAGAGAGAGAGGAGACCCTGGGCTTAGAACATATATCACTACCTGACCGCACAGGGAGAGAGACAGAGAAGACAGAAGAGAGAGACAGAGCAGGACGTGCGAGAGAAGATACTGGGCTTAGAATGTACATCACCTACAAAACACAACTTTATTGTCCATGTTCCAGCGAACAATGGAAATGTCTTCTGCTCTGTTCTACATAACCTCTTTAAAAAATAAACATCCCTGCATCTAAATTCACCCCCCAGTAGACCCTGATAAATAACACAACCTTTATAAATGAAGTTGACACATATTCTTTACAGAAATGCCATAGGTTGCGATCTTCATGAGTCCACAGTGCCATCTAGTGGCCACGGGGACAAATATCCCTAGAATCAACCCCAACACCTTCCATTATCTCACACCACGTTGGTGCTTGCGGATGTGAAGGAATCTGACAGGTTCAAGCTAAACCTGCCTTTCCGATCAGCCTTGAACGGGCCTTTGTCTTTCAATGGGGGCTCAACAAGGACTTCCTATTCCAAAGTAAATGGTCATGAATGTTAAAAACACCCACACCAGTAGAAATCCACCTTTCCGAGCTGAAAGATGGCCTGAGCTTACCCATGATGTTGCACAACGATTTAAGTCAAGATGTCATCGTTTTAGTCAAAGTATGATAGTTGGTCACAGTCTGCTTAAACTAATAACACACAAACAATTATATGGTTTTCATGTCTTTATTGAATACACCGTGTAAATATTCACAGTGCAGGGTGGGAAAAGTATGTGAACCCTTGGATTTAATAACTGGTTCACCCTCCTTTGCCAGCAATAACCTCAACCAAACGTTTTCTGTAGTTGTAGATCAGACCTGCACAACAGTCAGGAAGAATTTTGGACTATTCCAAAACTGTTTCAGTTCAGCAATATTCTTGGGATGTCTTGTTACGTATTGTCGACTTGTCAACAGAGATGTTAGCATGTTCCAGAGATTTCTGTATGTCTTTAGCTGACACTCTAGGATTCTTCTTAACCTCATTGAGCATTCTGCACTGTGCTCTTGCAGTCATCTTTGCAGGACGGCCACTCATAGGGAGAGTAGCAACAGTGCTGAACTTTCTCCATTTATGGACAATTTGTCTTACTGTGGACTGATGAACATCAAGGCTTTTAGAGATACTTTTGTAACCTGTTCCAGCTTTATTCAAGTCAACAATTCTTAATCTTGGGTCTTCTGAGATCTCTTTTGTTCGAGGCATGGTTCACATCAGGTAATGCTTCTTGTGAATAGCAAACTCACATTTTGAGAGTGTTTTTTTTATAGGGCAAGGCAGCTCTAACCAACATCTCCAATCTCTTCTCATTTATTGTACTCCAGGTTAGCAGACTCCTGACCTGACTCCAGTTAGCTTTTGGAGAAGTCATTAGCCTAGGGGTTCACATACTTTTTCCAACCTACACTGTGAATGTTTAAATTATGTATTCAGTATAGACAAGACAAATACAATAATTTGTGTGTTATTAGTTAGTGGAAGCAGACTGTGTTTGTCTGTTGTTGTGACTTCGATGAACAGATCTAATTTTATGGCCAATTTACGCAGAAATCCAGATAGAGATCAGAGATCCAGAGTTCACATACTTTTTCTTGCCACTGTAGAAAAACACATATCGGCTATCTTTCAATAGTTATCCATATTACAGGAGCTTCATCATATTATTATTTTTTAAACTATATCTATGGTGGATTCGGGACTACAATTTATGGAAGATGCCAAAACTTGAGATAACAAGAGACGGCAAAGTCAAAGATGGGCCCAGTGGTTTCCATCTGTGTCAGTTTTCCCTAAATCAATGCTTATGAAAAACCCAGATCCAGAACCAGCTAATCTTGTGAATATGGTGTAAACTGCAACAAATAAAATGAGCTAGCTAGATAAGTTCAGCGAGACAGTTAGCTACGCTGACAGCGCCCAATCTGTTGATGTTCATCAACTCCACATGGTCCTTTCACTTAATTTCAAGAACTCACCTTCCTGGTTAGCGAGAGGAGGAAGGCATCCATGAAGATCCTGAATCCCACATGCTCCCCTAGTGTCTTAATGTAGACCTCGGGGTGGAAATATAGAATAGACACATTAACCTTGTCGTCCATGTGTTACAGCAAACCGTGGGACATTCGGTCTTCTGCTCTGTCCTCAACCCTCCCGCAGACCGCCCGCGTCGCCCACAGTTCAGACGAGCGCATGGTCAAGCTGCAGTGTCGCAGCCATGGACGGACAGACATTGCTCATGGTAACAGTTAGAACATTCTGATAACATTATGGCTGTAGTCACTACAGTGGTGGCATCAACATCTCTTGGGAAGCTCACATGTATGTAGATGTATAAATCAACTGAGCTAGTGTGTAATTCCAGATGACCACAGTAGTGTGTGGGAACTGCTGCTGACATCTTGCAGCTCACCACAACCTCGCTGCATAAAGCCTACAGCTTACCAGGGCAGTGCGACGTCACTGGGGTAACACACACTCACACTGGATTGCAGTGTTTACGTAGCATTGTGTGAGGACACAAGAAAAGGGGATATATCCAGAACATGCCTATTGTTGTTTGGGTATGGAATACGGTTCAAGCAAGAGATGAAGCACATCCAGTTAGCGGATGTTAGAGATGTATCAAATCCCAGCTGAGAAGTATAGTGGGATTCAAATCTACATCTCAACTGTCAACTGTATAGTCGGATTCAAATGTACAACATTTTAACTGAAACCGGTCTGTATGTAATAGTATGATTACAGGTACCATGCATCGTTGTCTTCCAGCATTATTGGGGGGGATTAACAATACTACCTGGTTGTTCAACAAGGTACAGGTGCCAAAACAAAAATGGGACTCAGGTGTCTTCAACCTTTACAATAAGTCCATTTTTATGACTGGAAATGGCCACGCCACCTGGACCCATATTCACAAAAAGTCTCAGAAATACGAGTGATGATATAGGACCAGTTTAGCCTTTTAGAGTCATAATGAATACAATTATATGGAGAGGGGGGGGGGTGATTCTAGATCAGCACTCTGGTATGCTTTTTGAACATGGGTCCTGGTCTACCATGTACCTTGTTGTCTTTGATTGTGTAGTGGCAGAGGCTCTGTCTCTGTCCGAAACGCTGGGGCACCTCCAGGGCGTTGCGGTCTGGGTCCACCCTGGGGAACAGGGCCAGGTCCTGCTCTATCTGAGGGAAGGACACAGGGCACTGCATGTCCTTCTTCCACACAGAACCACTGGGCTGAGGACAGTCACAACCATCATGGTACACTGGACCTAAAGAGAGAGGGTGGAGAAGGGAGCATAGAAAGTTTAGATGACCCTCATGAAGCATTATAGATGCAGTAGTGTCTCACAGAGAGAAAGATAGTTTCCCTGGTGTCTGGAACCAAGGACTAGTAACACCAAGTCTATTCCAAATTTGACCCAAACAATTGTCGTGGCATTTGTGCCAACTGCAACCTGGGAGAAATATTCTGCGCTATGAACAGCAGATTACTGCACTCTCTCTTTAATAATGGGAATTGATGGGAAATGTAAAATATATCACTAGCCACTTTAAACAATGCTACCTAATATAATGTTTACATACCCTACATTATTCATCTCATATGTATATGTATATACTGTACTCTATATCATCTACTGCATCTTTATGTAATACATGTATCACTAGCCACTTTAACTATGCCACTTTGTTTACATACTCATCTCATATGTATATACTGCACTCAATACCATCTACTGTATCTTGCCTATGCCGCTCTGTACCATCACTCACTCATATATCTTTATGTACATATTCTTTATTCCCTTACACTTGTGTCTATAAGGTAGTAATTTTGGAATTGTTAGCTAGATTACTTGTTGGTTATTACTGTATTGTCGGAACTAGAAGCACAAGCATTTCGCTACACTCGCATTAACATCTGCTAACCATGTGTATGTGACAAATAAAATTTGATTTGATCTCAGTCAACAAGACGTCCCGAGCAAAAGTTACATTGGATTCCAACCAAATGATTGAACTTCAGACCATATTTATTCCCTACACACCTTAAATGACAAACATGCTAAACAAAAACAATGTTTCTTTGTCGATTTCCAAAAACGACTTGATTAAATTTAACAGGAAGGCATTTCACTACAATTCATTGAAAGTGGCAGGTGGAAAAACCCATGTCATCAAATCGATGTACACAAGTAACAAATGTGCAGTCAAAATGTGAGATAAACATACATGTTTATTTTCCCAAGGGCGTGGAGTAAAACACGGAAACAACTTGCCTATCTAATATTTCTATAAATTAATAGATATAATATAGGCCAAAAACACTTGAGCAATCAACAGACCCCGGTCTCCTGCTTGACACAGAAAAAAATATATATATGCCTCCTTTATGCAGATGGTCTGGTAATGCAGTCACCCAGGAAATAGGAACGACAACAGCAAGTAGATCATCTGCAACAGTTCTGTCACGCCTAGGCACTGACAGTCACTCTTATGATATTCCACAAAAGGTCCAGATGTCAGGGAAACCGATGTACTTTTTTAACTGGGCTTCCACTCCTACACACAAACACACCTACTTGGGACAACAACAAAAGATTTGCTCCACAAGAAACTTCAACCTGGCCGTGAATGAGGTGAGAGACATAGCAAGGAGGGCTTTCTATGCCATCATTTGAGATGGAGAGAAAGGGAGACATAAAGAGAGAGTTAGTTGGTTGGTTCACCTTTCAGAATGAATGGGGACTTCGCGACATGCTTGTCGTTGAGCAGTATGTGGACGTGTAGGTCTGTGTAGCTGGCATACATCCTGTACCGCACCAGAAAGGAACCATCTCTGCGATCTAGAACCTGCACCCAGATTCTAGTGAACTGTTCCACCGGGGACACGATCTTCACCTCGAATGTGTTCTCCCCGGGAGATGATGTGAAACTGAATGGCGTACACAGTGACACATACAAACAGGAGGGAAACAACATGTAGGCCTATGAGCTGAGCAGATTACATTTGGCTGAGCTGATGGTCATCATATGATCACAATTGTATCAACAAATCTGATTACAGCGCCTTCAGAAGGTATTCATACCCCTTGACTTTTTTCCACATTTTGTTGTTAAAGTGGGATTCAAATGTATTTAAATGGTCATTTTCTGTCAATAAATCTACACACAACACTCGAATGTCAATGTGAAGAAAAAAAATCTAGCATTTAAAATAAAAAATAAAATAAAACACTAATACATCTTGATTAGATAAGTATTTAACTTCCTAACTCAATACATGTTAGAATCATCTTTGGCAGTGATTATAGCTGTGAGTCTATCTGGTTAAGCCTAACAGCTTTTCACATTTGGATTGTGCAATATTTGTAAATTATTCTTTTTTTAATTTTTTTTATATTCAAGTTCTGTTAAATTGGTTGCTAATCATTGCTAGACAACCACTTTCAGGTCTTGCCATAGATTTTCAAGCAGATCTAAGTCAACATTCTAATTCTGCCACTCATTGAACATTCACTGTTTTCTTGGTATGCAATTCTAGTTAAGATTTGGCCTTGTGTTTAAGGTTCTTGTCTAGCTGAAATGTGAATTTATCCCCTAGTGTCTGATGGAAAGCAGACTGAACCAGGTTTTCCTCTAGGATTTTGTGGGTGCTTAGCTCCATTCCGATAAAAAAAATTATCCTGAAAAACTCCCGTCCTTAACGAGTTCAAGAATACCCATAATATGATGTAGCCACCACTATCATTGAAAGAAAATGGAGAATGGTACTCAGTAGTGTTGTATTGGATTTTCTCCAAACATAACACTTTGTATTCAGGACAAAAAGTTAATTGCTTTGCCACATTTTTTGCAGTATTACTTTGTTGCAAACAGGAGGCATGTTTTGGAATATTTTTATTCTGTACAGGCTTCCTTCTTTTCACTTATTGTGGAGTAACTAATGTTGTTGATCCATCCTCAGTTTTCCCAGCCATTAAACTTGAACTGTTTTAACGTCACCATTGGCCTCAAGTTGAAATCCGTGAGCGGTTTCCTTCCTTTCCAGCAACTGAGTTTGGAAGGAAGCCTGTATCTTTGTAGTGACTGGGTGTATTGATGCACCATCCAAAGTGTAATTAATAATTTCACCATGGTCAAAGGGATATTCAATGTCTGCTTTTTAAATGTTTAACCCATCTACAAATAAGTGCCTTTCTTTGCAAGGCATTGGAAAACCTCCCTGGTCTTTGAGGTTGAATCTGTGTTTGAAATTCCTTGCTCGACTGTGTAGGGTACAGAGATCAGGTTGTCAGGGGGAAAAAAATGTTTAACCCCATTATTGCACACAAGGTATGTCCCTACAACTTCTGTGACTTGTTACCCAAACTTATTTAGGCTTGCCATAACAATGGGGTTGAATACTTATTGACTCAAGAAATCATTTGTAAACATAATTCCACTTTGACATTATGGGGCATTGTGTGTAGGCCAGTGACAAAAATATAATCTAAATCGAATCCAGGCGGCAACAACAAATGGGGAAAAAGTCAAGGGGTGTGAATACTTTCTGAAGGCACTACAGGCCTATCTGTAGTTTAAACTCCAGGTGATATGTCCATTTAAAAACTGTTAAATGACTGTAGGTTACAATTATGTAGGCCAAAAGTGGACCTCGTGAGTAAACACCCAAAACAACTGTGGAGGAGGAAACTGCACCAGAGGGAGAGGTGCCACAAAGATGTGTTCAGTGAGTGTTATCCCCGAAAACTATAAATCTCCAACCCTAGGGAAGCACAGCCATTCATGTGTGTTCAGTGACGTAAACGTTCAGTTCGACTTTATCTGCACACTTTCTATCATAATTCACGTGTTGTTTTACGATTCCACTGCTACATTGTGTCCACTGCCCATGCCATCGGTAGCTAGCTAGCCGCTTTTGTATCGTCTGGTAGGCTTCCTTGACGAATAACGACATACTTACTTTCTCCCCGAGCTGTCCACAGTCTGTATGTAAAAGAAACGAGCTGGAAGGACAATATTTGCTTCGAGTCCAGAACCCCATACCAAAGTTCTTGTAGCACTGGGCACCGCGCCGGTTGAAGCCACGGGAGGTGTCTGTTCCAACAGCCCCAGACAGCACAACACAAATAACGAAAGCAATTTACGCAACATGTTTCTGTGACTCGGTTCTTCTGAAAATGCTTTGGTCCCTTGTCTCTTCCAAACTGCTCTTTTACAATGGAATTTCAAGCCTGTAAAAATGACCATCCCGGTAAAATGTAGGAAACGCCGGATAATTCGACATCTGGCCGCCAGCAGTGTATAGCCTACATCCAGCGAAACACCCTTTCTGGCAAATATGCGGATGCAATGTTTCGATTTGTGTATACTATACTCACATATACACAACACGGCGCATTTCTATTAGTTTACTGTGTCACATTTTTATCGGTAAAGTTTATAATAAAACATACATGGACACAAAATCCTGGCCGGTTTGGGTAGAAGTTATTCGCAGACAGGCGAGCCTGGCAATCTGATTGGTCGCCCCCACAACGTCTGGTAGAACGGGAAGCTGATTGGACCAAAGGAGTCGGGAAAAGCCATTGGGCCACACGTATTTTCTGCCATGCAAGGGCAAATTTTCAATGACTAAGTGAAAGCAATTTTACATGAGGGGTTTGGCTTCAATGTTCCTAGGTAGTGGGCTCCCGAGTGGCTAGGCGGTCTAAGGCACTCCGTCTCAGTGCAAGATGCGTCCCCGATTTCGAAACCTGGCTTTATCACATCCGGCCGTGTTTGCGTGGCGCACAATTGCCCATCGTCGTCAGGGTTTGGCCGTATTTGTAATTAAGAATTGGTTCTTAACTGACTTGCCTAGTAAAAAAATAATGGATTTTACTTATATTGACCTAATATTAAAAAACAGTCATATGTATGTATATATATTTCTGTAGTATATTGCCCAACTTTTTAAAGTGTTGGTGCAATGTTGGTTTACAAAAGTCTTCCATCTACAATTTAAACAGTCGTTATGGCTTCATACCACAGCTCTTTACTGTGTAGTTGGGGGAACAAAGCAGTACAGGTTTCTCTGGTGTGTACATCAATCAATGTTTATTTTTGATTTGCATCAACATATTTTCAGTTCTTTTTTCCAGTAATCTCTATTACACTACTATAATATCAATAAGAACAAAAGGTGGTAGAATCCATTTAAACAAGACAAACTTTGCTGCCATCATTGAGAAAACAACCAGAGAAACGGTTGGCTTGGCCAGGAAACAACAGTGTGGACAAGAGTTCCAGTGACTAGACACAGCCAGAATAACCAGGTACAGTACCATGATTCATTTAACAGACATCTACAGAGAAAGAATATCCTATTTTTCTATGTTTTTGTGTTTTTCTTTACTCCCAGCCATCGTTGTTGTACAGTTGATATAAAATCTAAATAAACATACAAACAAAACACCCTTTATGTCAGGAAAAGTCCCGGTTTTCTTTTTCTCAGCCATTGAAGTTAACTGCACCGGTACTAACTCAACACAAACCTCAGAGACGGTATAGTACACATAGGGAAATAGATCTGTTCCCTCTTCATTAGACCACCACAATCAGTTATGGACAATGGCCTTCATATTGGCCTGGAAAGTAGCCAGGCAATCGAATCCAACTCTTTCTAGGGTCTGGGGCTGACTGGCTCCCAGTACAGTAGACTGTCTGTCCTTTAGGAATGTCTCACTAGCCTGAGAAGGAGCAGAGTGAAATGAATAGTGATAATGCAAGTTTTTACCTGTGTGTGTGTGTGTGTGTGTGTGTGTGTGTGTTTCAGCTGTGTTGTGTAACATATGTTGTGTGAGAGAATGGTTGCCTGTATGGTTATGGTAACCACCTTTCTGTGGTTCAAGGCAGGGTGGATATGTGAGCGTCGGTGAGGGAGAGTGAGTGACTGTTGTGGTCATAACAATCATTTAGACTTTCGTATATCATTTAAAAATACAAACATAACCTTTGAAAACAGAAAAATAAATGATGGTATTGTCATGTCACAATAGATCAGTTACGAGAGGACTTGTCAGTGTTACGTGTACACTTATTGACTTGTACAACATATACAATAACATGTATCATAGAACAATCTTTGTACATAGATGATCATTTAGGAGAGAAGAGGCTACCACCATCCACTAGGGGTGAGGATAAGGGGGGGTTACATTAAGGTCATCAAGAGCAATTACGAGTAAAACGAAGAATAGAAACACCTTTGCTCATATCAGTCTGGATTCCTTACATGTACCAATATGTGTAACATAGAAGATCCATATACTGTATGTGCCAACGACACTTGACAACCGCAAGACTCATGATGGTAGGCTATTGTTAGTCTCGCTCTTATTACATTTCTCCATATAGATCAACAACACGGACCGACCGCAGGATATTTTTGATCCGGAATGGTAGTAGTGTTTAAATGGATCTGACTCTACCTCAGTCTTTTAGCTAGGCCTACTCCTGTTCAACAAGACCCCTGGAGACTTCTGAAGCATAGTTTTCTCATCAACGTGCAAAAGAGGACCACTCTGGATACCAAAATGTAAACACGGGACCCACCACCCACAATAACATATGATGACACAATCCTCCAACTGACACCTTCATTCGTGAATTGCTTTGGCAGAAGAAAGAGTAAGAGTTTTGTCTTTACATGGGCTTGCGTGAGACACACACTGGCTCAACAAACTCATACATAATATGAGAAAGGCAGCAGAAGATTCCAATGAAGAAGCAACAAACAACAACAAAAACAAAACATAAAAGAAGGTGTCACAATTCTGTCAAAAGAACCAGAAACCCAGTAACAGCGACAGACACCTATCAGCGGCCATACTGAAAAGTTGGGCTCAGCTAGCCTACTCTTATCTACAGCAAACACGTCATTACTACCACATAGTATTAGCTCTTTGCTAGTTTACAGTAAGGGGCTTCACCCATCTTGATTTATGGCACGTGAATTATTACATCATGTTATATATGTTCAGATTAGAAATATAAACACACTCAATCCAGACCTCACAGTCTACTATCACCGTGGCACCTCAGCCAACACAAATCATTTCCATGACCGTTCACACATTATTAATCAATATATTCTCTGTGTTCACACATTATTAACCAATATATTCTCTGTGTTCGCACATTATTAATCAATATATTCTCTGTGTTCACACATTTCTGGCAGGTGAAATGTACCTTTTTTTTTCCTGGTAACAGGTCTAGTCAGTAGTAGCAGCCAAGAGAATGAAATTAGTGCCAGTAAAATTGACAATTCAGTTGTTCAGAATGTGTGGAGTGATATATGTTGAAAGACTAGATTGTGTTTTTGCACTGTGAGTACACCACAGAGATCTTGGATAACAATATAGGTTGAGCTCAGTGTCTAATGGTGGGAATATGAATAGTATCATCAGTAGTAGTTTTGTGTAAAGAAAGTATTGAAACTGAAATGATGTGTGTTCAGAATGTGTTCAAAAACCAAATGAAAGTAATAAAAAAAGGCAAACAGAAAAATGTGGCTTTATAGCTATGCAGGAATACATTTTCGTTTTTATATATCTTTTTTTCCATATTTCAAAAAATATAAAGTTTTTTTCATACTTTCTGTTGTTGGGTTATATTATTAAATACAAGTTTTCTCTTGTTTTATTTCCCTCTGTTAAAGTAGCATGCTGCTTTTTAATATTGCAGTTTAACTTTTTTTTGTAATCATCTGTTTAGTTTCATGCAGTCTTGTTGGATTATTAACTTTAGAGTATCTACACAGCAAGATCTGGGTAACCCACCCACACACACTGATGGACTGTCATCATCCACTTTGGGTTCCCCCTGTCGTACCAACTTACTTCCTGGTCTGTGTCCATCTCACTATAGTCTAGATAAGTGACTGCCCTCTGTCCAAGTCTTGTGACAATGATGTACAGACGGCCTACAGAGAGGCCCGTTAACACAGAGTCCCTCTTGTGTCTCTCTCTATCTCTATCGCTCTCATGTCCGTCGAGTAAAGGTCCATGTCCCAGCATAGTGCCCCCCCCCCCCCCCCCCACCAGGTGGAGGGGCAGTCACAGCCCGCTGTCCTGCCTTTAAAGCTGATACCATTTCTTGTCCTTATGTTTCAGCATCACCTGTGGAGAACAGATAGAAAAGAGACACAGGGTAAGATACATACCACCTTATAACACACCCCTCTTGCTTTCCACAAGTTGCTTCATCACACAATCACTGGCTGGGGGGGGGAGTCGTACCTGGTGGGCGTGTGTGGAGAAGGTCTCGGCGCTGTTCATCATGAGGGCGGTGCGTTCCTCCAGCTCGCCCAGTCTCTCTCCTCTCTGGTCCAGGGCGATGCGGGCTCGTGCCAGGTCCCCCACGACGCCGCCGGCTGCAGCCTTCATGTTCTCCAATCCCATTGGACCAGGGATGTGCTGGGCCAAACTCCGAGAGGCCTTTCCCGCTGCTGCCTCCCCAACTATAGGGAGATGGGGAGGGAGAAAGAAAAAGATAGAAAAATACATTGGAGAGATGGATAGGAGCGAGAGGCAGAGAGAAATGAAAAGATAAAGGGTGGGAAAAGGTTCACATGTGTCAAATTGTCTCTCACATACTTACTTGGTACACATAAATAACACACGTAAAATATAGAAGGTAACCTACACAGCTCCTCTCTGTCGAAGGTCTGGGCATTGCCCCCAAAGAAGCCCTTGAGGAATCCTTTGTTCTGGGCCTCTGGTGTTTCTATAGGAGTGAACAGCTCCCCCAGCATGTCCTGAATCAACACACCGCACACATTAATACACACACACAAATTATTACACACAAAAGAATGGCGCCGGAGGGGATGTCCGCCGTTTTACGAGCTCCTGACCAGTTTTGATATTTTGTGTTTTTTTGCAAGGTTCCTAACTTTTTTCCACATAATGTTTCGGCCATCGTTGCATATGACCAAAAATAGCTTATGGATATTAAAACAGCGAATACTAACCTCGATTTGGATGAGGACTTCTATTTCAACGAATTGGAGGCAAAGGATATAATGCTCATCCCAGACCAGGCCCAAATCCCTGTAATTCGGAGGAGGCGGAGACGGCGCTGTTGAGGTCGGGGTGCGAGATATCTAATGAGATCGCGATTGCGAGTGGATGAGTCGCCATTACCCTCCGTTCTATTGGTGAACGTGCAATCACTGGAAAATAAACTGGATGAGCTCCATTCGAGCCTATCCTATCAATGTGATCAGATGAACTGTAATATCCAATGTTTCACCGAGTCGTAGCTGACCAAGGAATATATAAATCTAGCTGTTTTTTCTATACATTGGCAAGACATAACAGCTGTGTCCGGTAAACTGAGGGGAGGGAGTGTGTGTCTCTTTGTCAACAACAGTTGTTACGCAATCTCTAATATTAAGGAAGTCTCAAGGTTCTGCTCATCTGAGTTAGAATACCTCTTGATAAGCTGTAGAACACACTATTTACTAAAATAGTTTTAATTTATATTTTTCAAAGCTGTCTATTTACCACCACAAACCAATGCTGGCAGTAAGACCGCCCTCAACGAGTTGTATAAAACCATAAGCTCACCTAGATGCAGCGCTCCTAGTGGCCAGGGATTTTAATGCAGGGAAACTGAAATCCATTTTACCTCATTTCTACCAGCATGTCTCCTGTGTAACCGTAACCATAACTCTATATTTCTGATTCCTGTTTACAAGCAAAAACTCAAACAGGAAGTATAAGTCATGAACTCAATACGGAAGTGGTCAGATGAAGCGGACACTAAGCTACAGGACATTTTCGCTAGCACAGATTGGAATATGTTCTGGGATTCATCCAACGACATTGAGGAGTTTACCACATCAGTCACCGGCTTAATTAATAAGTGCATCAGTGACCGTATGTACATATCCCAACCAGAAGTATTGGATTACAGGTAACATCCTCACTGAGGGAATGGCTAGAGCTGCCGCTTTCAAGGAGTGGGATACAAATCTGGCCGCTTATAAGAAAACCCGCTACACCTTCCAATGAACCATCAAACAGGCAAAGCATCAATACAAGTCTAAGATCGAATCCTATTACACCAGCTCTGACGCTCGTCCGATGTGGCAGGGCTTGCAAACTATTACGGATTACAAAGGCAACCCAGCCATGCGGGTGAATGACTGATCATGTATGGAGGAATCCTCACTATCACTGTTCCTCAACTTGGCAGTAAGCACAGAATATTGCTACGGGAACAACTGAGGTATCTCAGTTTCAAGGTCTCAACTTGGAGAGAGAGAAAGCCTTTTGTGAGGTCAGTCGAGCCAACGGTAATGATTAATTATGCTAAATCATGCAAATCTAACTTTTCCTTTCAACGAGTCTGACGAGAAGGATATCCTGCTTTCACTGGAACAGGCCCAGATCCATACCTTTTGCATGAAGAAAAGACACCGGAAAAGGGGAAGCAGATCAGGGATTCTTCTGAGAATTGGGAGGCGAGCAAACTCCCAATGCCTTCCATTCTTCTTGCTAACGTGCAATTGTTGGAAAATAATAACAATCGTAAATCGGTATTTTTGGACACCGATTTGATTTTTTTGTAAAAATTTTACACCTTTATTTAACTTGCAAGTTAAGAACACATTCTTATTTCAATGACGGCCAAGGAACGGTGGGTTAACTGCCTTGATCAGGGGCAGATTTTTACCTTGTCAGCTCTGGGATTCAATCTTGCAACCTTACAGTTCACTAGTCCAACACTCTAACCACCTGCCTTTCATTGCACTCCACGAGGAGCCTGCCTGTTACTCGAATGCAGTAAGAAGGCAAGGTAAGTTGCTAGCTAGCATTAAACTTATCTTATAAAAACAATCAATCAATCATAATCACTAGTTAACTACACATGGTTGATGATATTACTAGTTTATCTAGCGTGTCCTGCGTTGCATATAATCGATGCAGTGCGCATTCGCGAAAAAGGACTGTCGTTCTTCCAACGTCTACCTAACCATAAACATCAATGCCTTTCTTAAAATCAATACAAACATATATATTTTTAAACCTGCATATTTAGTTAATATTGCCTGCTAACATGAATCTATTTTAACTAGGTAAATTGTGTCACTTCTCTTGCAACAGAGTCAGGGTATATTCAGCAGTTTGGGCCGCCTGGCTCATTGCGAACTGTGTGAAGACAGTTTATTTCTTCCTAACAAAGACAGCCAACTTCGCCAAACGGGGGATGATTTAACAAAAAAGCTTGATCGTTGCACGACGGTACCTAACCATAAACACCAATGCCTTTCTTAAAATCAATACACAGAAGTATATATTTCTAAACCTGCATATTTAGCTAAAAGAAATCCAGGTTAGCAGGCAAAATTAACCAGGTGAAATTGTGTCACTTCTCTTGCGTTCATTGCACGCAGAGTCCGGGTATATGCAACAGTTTGGCCCGCCTAATTTGCCAGAATTTTACGTAATTATGACATAACATTGAAGGTTGTGCAATGTAACAGGAATATTTAGATAAAATACGGAACGGTTCTGTATTTCACTGAAATAATAAAAGTTTTGTTTTCGAAAAGATAGTTTCCGGATTCAACCATATTAAGGCTCGTATTTCTGTGTGTTATTATGTTATAATTAAGTCTATGATTTGATAGAGCAGTCTGACTGAGCGGTGGTAGGCAGCAGCAGGCTCGTAAGCATTCATGTATACCTTATACAGAACACCTTGTACAGTATATAGCCTGTACTGTATATAGTCTCGTTATTGTTATTGTGTTACTATTTTATTTTTATCTATTTGTTCATTTTCTTACTTTAAGTGCATAGTTTTCATTTCATTTTGAACCCCTTTTTAATCTCCCCAATTTCGTGGTATCCAATTGGTAGTAGTTACAGTCATGTCTCATCCCTGCAACCGTACAGACTCGGGAGAGGCAAAGGTCGAGAGCCATGCCTCCTCCGAAACACAACCCGAAACACAATGCACATCCAACCCGGAGGCCAGCCGCACCAATGTGTTGGAGGAAACACAGTACACCTGGCGACCTGGTCAGCGTGCGTTGCGCCCGGCCCGCCACAGGAGTCGCTAGTGCGCGATGAGACAAGGATATCCCTGCCGGCCAAACCCGAGCCAATTGTGCATCGCCCCATGGGCCTCCCAGTCGCGGCCGGCTGGGACAGAGCCTGGGCTCGAACCCAGAATCTCTGGTGGCACAGCTTTCACTGCGATGCAGTGTCTTAGACTACTGCGCCACCCGGGAGGCCTCTTAAGTGCATTGTTGGTAAAGGGCTCGTAAGTAAGCGTTTCAGCATTCGGCACATGACAAATAACATTTGATTTGATTTGACACACATTAATACACACACACACACACACACACACAACACAGATTAATACACACACATTAATACCTGCACACACAAGTACACACACACATACACATTAATACACACACACACACATTAATACACATTTCTAACCAACATAAACACACAGTAACACAGTCCTAACTAATCAACATAAACACACAGTAACAGTCATATCGAACCAGAGGCACACAACAGCAGATTACGCACAATGGGATTTGTGGATATTTAGGGATTGCAAGTTGGCTAAAAAAAGCACGCAGTTGATGAACCAGGTTTGAAATATTGTAGGTGAAGTCATCACTTGTCTGCCAATTTCAAAAAGGACGCTTGCTGAGAAGCATATCAGTGTTGGAGTTTTACTGTGCCAGCAGATGGCAGTAGGATTATGCTATATGTTCAGTCATGTTGCTGGATGAGAAGGACTGCATGTCTGAAGCTGGAGCTTCACCAATGTCTGCTCTTATTAGTGTGTGTTTGTTGTGATGGCTCTATAGCAACACACAGACACACACAGTGTTGGGAAAGCTACTCTGAAAGTATAGTTTTCCTAGCTACCGATTCCTTCACACTGCAATAAATTAAGTTACACTTCCGTTACAAAAATAAAACAGAATATATAACTAACAACTGGGTCTTAGATATAGAAATAATAGAACTAACAACTGGGTCTTGACTCTAGATATATAAATAATAGAACTAACAACTGGCTCTTGTCTCTAGATATAGAACTAACGACTGGGTCTTGTCTCTATATATAAACCTGATAGAACTAACGACTGGATCTTGTCTCTAGATATAGAACTAATAGAACTAACGTCTGGGTCCTGTCTCTAGATATAGAACTAATCTAACAGATGACCGCAAACAAAAGATGAGAAAGTATGAATTAGCTTTTTTTTGTATATATATATATATACTGTATATATCAACAGAGAAATGTTATTTCTACCAGTAAATGTGTGCTTTAATGTTGTTTTATTTTGCCACTGTGGTATAAGTGCGATTCATTAGTGAAAACTCCACTCCACTGCGTCATCCATTTTTCTAAGGTATTGTACAGAATGTCAGCGTTTAGTTTCAAGTGAGAATTGGGCAGGTCTGATGCCGAAAAAGAAAGGAAATTCCTGCCAACCATATTTTATTTGATCTTTGCTGAATGTATAGTGTGTAGTTCCAGTAGTTAGCTACAGCGCGACATGACAAAAAAAGTCATTAACTACTGAAAACACTACCTAGATTAGAATGTAGTTCAACTACCACCAAGCTACTGCAAAATATAGTTGAGCTACATGTCGTTCACTACTCGCCAACGCTGCACACACACTCCACCACCACGGAGTCAGCGCAGTGGAACTCAAACCACACATGACAAGCGTGACATTTCACTTCAATGGCCACTGTCATGATTGGGCTTTAGCAAAGGTATCAATTATAGCACCCATATATTTACTGCACCACTGGCTCTGAGAAATCACTCTGCCTAAGCTGCAGGACGCAATGTGCTGTCATACCCACAGAGCAATGAGATTACCAAGGATAGACACACAAACACATGCACAGATACGCATAGACACACACACACACACACACACACACACACACACACACACACACAAACAAGTACAGATCATTCTAAACTCCACAGTACACAAATGCACACACAGATGGGTGCTGACCTGTAGGTTGTCCGTCATCTCCTGGCTGTATGTGAGACGCTGTATCTCTGTAGGAGAGCTCAGATACAGGGCCTGGCCTCCGTTAGTGAAGACAAAGGTCCGGGCGATACGCAAGTCGGTCAGGGGAAGGTAGTTGATATCCATCAGGGGTCTTAGACTGGGCAAACTGGGAGGAGACAACAACAGAAAAAACACAACGCTGTCAAGGGTGGTAGTAGTAGAAGTCATCTCATGGGCCTGTAGGAATAGGTATTTTCGATCCATCAAGGGAACACGACCAAGACAGCTTTTAACAGGCATGAGAAAGACCGACCGTATACCTAAGGGTCATGATGTGTCCGTTGGCACAGAAGCAGGCCAGGCAGACGCTGTTGCAGACGGAGACAACGTCAGCCCGCAGGAGGAAGGAGGACTCGGTGATGTTGTGGGTGAACAGGACAGCCTGGGTGGGCATGAGGATGACCTTGGCCTGCTTCTCAGAGCACACAACGGCCAGGTGACCGTCACCGCACGCCTCCTGGGATGATGACGGGGAGAAGTTGATCAGCTTGCGCCTGCGGGTCCGGTCGGGGTCCTCGGGTCCGTTGGGGTCCCGCCACACCTCGTAGGGACTCTGAATGAGAGCGCCCCCACAGTCCAGGAAGGCAAATCTCAACACAGAGCCTTTTAGCATCAGGACGGTACCTGGGTGTGCCATGGAAAGAGGCAGATAAGATAAGAAAAGATAGCACTTTCGGTAACGTGACATCCGAGATCTTTTCTATATTCACCAAACATTCAATTCTTTCTGATCTTGCTATCTAATATTGACTAATATCAGTCATTGAAATGGAATGAGAGAGTAGGAGGGCAGCGAAGAATGCCTAACTGCAAATCCCATTATCACACCCACGTTAGCATATCGATAATCTCTTCTCAATTGTTGCTTAGGTGGGCTTGAAGAGTAAGCCCCTCCCCCACCACCATGCCCTCTGTTGAACCTGCACCCCTACATCCTACCCTGTGAGTCAGTGAGTGATTCCTCCATTACAATCCTGTCTAATGTCAATGACATCAAAATAACGAAGGCTAAGGCAGGCCACATTCAGGATCTCCTTCCCCCAGACCATCTATCATTCCCTCAGGCAGACAGGCTCACCACTGGGCCCCATGGTGATGGGCTCCTCCATCCTCTCCTCCTCTTCTGTGGGGATGGATATGGGCAGGAGCAGGACCACGCCCAGGCTGGTGCCCACCCACAGGCAGGCGGTAGGCAGAGCATCGCCCTTACGGCCGTAGGACTCTCCGAACTGCAGCGTGGTCACTGACTCCTTGGTGTCGCGATCAATGCTGGACACACTGGAGCTCCGCGAGCGACTGAATGAGTTCTCTCTACTTTCTGCTTTACAACAAATTCCGGGGAAGGACACAGACACAATGAGGCAGAGGGGGGAGAGGGAGGGAGAGAGAGAGAGAGAGAGGGAAGGAAGGAAGGAAGGAAGGAAGGAAGGAAGGAAGGAAGGAAGGAAGGAAGGAAGGAAGGAAGGAAGGAAGGAAGGAAGGAAGGAAGGAAGGAAGGAAGGAAGGAAGGAAGGAAAACAGTAGACAGAGTGGAGAGAAGAAGAGAGAGAGAGAACAGGAATAGGACAATGGAGTATGCAGACAGACAGAAAACAGAGGGTGATATACAAAAAGAGAAACAAGGCAATAAGACCAGGAAGAGAGAGATGTGGAACATAGAGAAGGGAGAAAACAGCTGCTTAAAAGGGGGGAGAGACAACGAGCAGCCAAGTGAGAGCATACACACACGTGCAACACACACACACACACACACACACACGCAGAGACAGACACACACACACACCACAAACCAACATGAAGTCACAGCTGTAGTGCTTAGTTACAGTTGGATCCATCTATGACTCATTTGATTATGGCCCAATGAAAGCAAACACACAGTACGAAACCATTTCTGTCCTTTTGAATTTTCCCATTATTATGTTCTCTCACTCACTGCAGGTTCAAGAAATACCCTGATGTGCATACATACACACACAAAACACAGGTACTCATACTGTACACACACACACACACACACAAAATAGGTGGACGCGCACACACACACACACACACACATCACATGAAAACACACAGATTGTGTTGACCCCTTGCCTTGCTAGACATTCGGATCCTCCATTACATATTTATAGATTTAGCCTCCTGCCTCCACCATAAAAGTATTTCTGTATTGCCCAAGAATGATTCATGCACTTCTCAATTATTTACAACCTGACTATGTGCTGCCTGGGCTTGTTCTACAAACACCGTAGACTTTATAACTTAACAGCGGCTGGGGATTTCTGCATTGCCCAAGGTTCACTCTTAATATTTTCATTCAAAAAGCAAATGGAACAAATTGGAAAGGGCTCTAGCTAAACACTGCTTTCTCTCTGCCCTACTCTGTCTTTACTAACAGTAGAAAATAAAAAGTGTATCAGAATAAAGAACCAGCACATCATTAATGCACCTCATGGCATTTCACAGTGTCTTGGATTATCAGGCAAGCAAACAAAACTGAACAAGCAAAAACGCAGCAATAAAGATGTGTGTCCGTGGCATGCAAACATTAGGACAGTGTACACTAAGCACATACAGAACAGCTGTACCTTGGACACAGCACACACTCCTATAAGCCATGGAGAGATAAAGTACACAACCGTGTTCATCCTGTCAACCCCAAAGTACAAGAGCAACAAGCGTGTGTCCCTGAACATCTCTAGACAGGACATGGACGGTGACAGAGCAACGTGGGGCCACAGGACGGACGTACTGGACCGACGGAGTTGGGGACAGTGGGCCGCACGCGGCGGTGCACTGCGCCCCCCTTACCTCTCTCGCTCCAGTTGTAGGAGGTGGTGTGGTGCTCGTCGTGGGAATACATACTGACTCCATGCAACTGCTGAAGCATTGCCCTCCTGGACGCATGGCCACCTATTCCCCCACATCACAACCCCCATCCAAACCCCCAACACCAACCAAGCCAGCCGGAAAACCAGCCGACAGAAGGACAGACGGGACAGACGGCAATACCAGAGATAGACAGAGGGGGAGAGAGAGAAAAACAACTCAGCTGGGATGAGCATGGTTAGGACAAAAGAAAAAGGAGAAACAGACGTTTTTATCCCTCCAGCAGAAAGAAACTGCCTAACCCTCCTCCCCCTGCCAAACTCCTCGGACCATACATGACAAGTGAAACCTGTTTCTGTGACTAATCAATAGGGATATGAAGAGAAATAACATCCCTCCAGAAGGCAGTACAGCCGAGCCCTGTTTAGGGCGACGCTACGCTACAACGCTGCCGGCTAGCATTGAGGCTAGAGAATATAATGGCTTTTGTTGTCGGGCCTGTGTCCAGAGTGGCAGCTCATTTTCTGCCGTGTGTGTCCGGGTTATGTTTGTGCATGACAGAGTCTTCAAGGTGGTAGCTAATGAAAGTCACGCACAGTGGCACTCGGACAGGACACGGGGACCCCCAAGGGGGCCAAGCAGGGATTTAGTAGGAAGAGGGAGGGGAGGAGGAGGAGAGAAGAAGGGGGGGAGGGAGGGGAGGAAAGTAAAGAGGAAGGTAAGGAGGGAGGGCAATGCTTCAGCGACTCAAGACACACATAGACAGTATTGTGGAGAGACGAGGACAGACAGACGCCCTGGAGCTACATCTGACACCTCAGTCAATAACTTCATCACTACTAGAATGAAACCCATAGGTTTCAGCAAGTTAATACCCCACGTACCACCCAGGGAGTGAATGACCAAAAGCGACCACTTTGGCCTCATGGGAGGAATGACGAAAATCTGGTGTTTCTATGTCAAACAGTTTTGTTATATTTCAGTCTTCTGTGATGTGTATAAACTCCAAATGAAATGCATTTCAACTCTATATCTGACATGGTACAGGTGTCTTATTTCTTTTAAGCCCATAACCATGTGTGAGGTGTATACTTTTGTTTAAAGTAGATTTGTTTAAGACTACCAAGAAACACTCTGTGTGACCCTGATTTAGCCCACTGCAGTAAAAGGTTACAGCGATCAATGTCTTTGTCCAGTCACAGTCATTGTGTGCTCCTAACAATGTCAAAGCTGTAACTATGTTCACAGGCCATAATTGCCTCATGTTGCATAGCTTTAATATTTCATTCTCTGTCAGACAGGGAGGCATGTTGTTTATGTTGTGCCTGTCCCCTTTCTCTGGTGTGTGTGTCGTCAGGTGTATGAGTGTGTGTGTGGCGTCAGGTGTATGAGTGTGTGTGTGGCGGGTCGCCTGGTGTGTGTGTGGCGTGTCGCCTGGTGTGTGGGCCTCATTACAGGAACTCAGCCCTTCGCACCGCTCATTGACCTTTCATTATTCCAGTGACCCTGCTGTTTCATCGCTGTGGTAACCCAGCCAGCGCCAGCGACAAACTGAATGGGTAAGGGGGTCGCATTGCCTGATGGGAACACCAGCATAACACACGCCATAGACTGGGCATGTCCTAAATGGCACCCTATTCCCTAAGTAGTGCACTATTTTTGACCAGAGCCCTATGGGTCCTGTTTAAAAGTAGCGCACCATAAAGGCAACAGGTGCCATTTAGGACACAGCTATAGTCTCCATGGTGAGAGGAAAAGATATTTAAACATAGTTAGTGAACCACCCAGGGCATATATAGCACTAAAAATACTTTAACACCGCCTGGTCTCCCATGTGCTTTGACATTTTGAGGAAACCACTTTAAGATCCACCTGTTGAGCTGTTGGCTAGTTTTGATACGGTCACACAGTTCGAGTTCAAATGAGGTGATCTGTCCTTTTACAAATTCTTTTCATTTTTCCGGTGTGTCACCGTAACCTCTCACCCACCTTACCGTGTGAAAAGCTTTGAGAGAATACGTATTAGGCCTATTTGCGCGGTCAATGACTCCTCATTGTTATCTAGGCGATTCCCAATTTCGCACTCTGGCGACTTCAACGCGTCGACGACGCTGATCTAGGTTAACTAAAGGCTTTCACACGTCCTGCCGTCATTTAATTCCATTACGAACAGAAGTCAAGGTTCTGAGTTACAGCGAAATTGAACAAACTACATTTTGGCACTAATATTCTGTTCTAAAGGGGTTTTATTACTATTCTAACCCAGGAGCTCTGGGAATACATGTAAACTAGGCATTTATAGCATGTCAGTATCAATCTGATCAGTAACAAAGGCGACTGTGGCCTTCATTAAAACATGGAGCGTATGCTAATGTGGAACACAGCAGACTGCAGCCTGCCTCCCAGCTCCATGGGTTCTGCCTTAATGGAGGATTTGTTCAGGAAATGGAAATACAAATCACACAGTTTTTGTGAAAGTGTGCATGCCGGTGTGTGTGTTTTGAAATCTTCAGGAATAGAGATTCTTATGTTGCCATTACCATGGATAAATTTGTCGTTTCCCTTCTCTCCCTGTCCACTTCTATCCCTGACAATCACCCACTGTCTTTGCAATTCGGGAGCAG
Organism: Oncorhynchus kisutch; assembly: GCF_002021735.2. NCBI lineage: Eukaryota > Metazoa > Chordata > Actinopteri > Salmoniformes > Salmonidae > Oncorhynchus > Oncorhynchus kisutch. The sequence continues at coordinate 14,909,912 of NC_034199.2, read as the reverse complement.
CTGCTACTTTTGACAAGTTAAAATGTTTTGTTCTCCGGACAGCCTCGGCTAATCAAACACAACTCAGCGTGAGGACCGAACATCCTGCGGTAGCCCGTGGCTGGTCCAGGGTCCAGGGTCCTCTTGGAACACAACTAGCTCAGTCTGCCTTCCGTCCCTCCCTACCTGCCTGACCATCTGTCTGATCTGACGCTCCAGCTGGGTGATAGAGCCCTCTGACGCCGGCGCAGGTCGGCTAACTGTGACGTTTTGGAAGCAGTCCCCATCCTCTCTGTACCGCGGAGAGATTAGCTGGAAGGACCACTGGTGTCTGTCTGCTAATCCGTCCGGATCGGGATGAACCAGCCAGGCCACGGTAGTGCTAGTGTGACCTGGATAGGAAGAGCTTTGGCCAGGCTTACAGTACTCAGAGTACCCCTCGGTCTGTGCACTGACAGGACAGCACACAACAGCAGATCAATACCAGGTCAAACGTTTGGCATCCTGAGAATGACTCAGAAAGGTCAGAGAGTGGATTACGCTAACTCTCTGATAGAGAAGGATTGTATAACACATCTATAAGTAATGTTTGACATTCTGAGGAGCAACAGTATACATACATTAACCTTTAGATGTTGACATAACCACTCATAATAATGTATAGTTTTAGTATGCAGCTCTTGAAATAATATCTGGATATTCCGATCCATAGTGGTAATCTGGATGTTCAGATCCATAGTGGTAATTTGGATGTTCAGATCCATAGTGGTAATCTAGATGTTCAGATCCATAGTGGTAATCTAGATGTTCAGATCCATAGTGGTAATCTAGATGTTCAGATCCATAGTGGTAATCTAGATGTTCAGATCCATAGTGGTAATCTGGATGTTCAGATCCATAGTGGTAATCTGGATGTTCAGATCCAGTGGTAATCTAGATGTTCAGATCCATAGTGGTAATCTGGATGTTCAGATCCAGTGGTAATCTAGATGTTCAGATCCATATTGGTAATCTGGATGTTCAGATCCATAGTGGTAATCTAGATGTTCAGATCCATAGTGGTAATCTGGATGTTCAGATCCAGTGGTAATCTAGATGTTCAGATCCATAGTGGTACTCTAGATGTTCAGATCCATAGTGGTAATCTGGATGTTCAGATCCATAGTGGTAATCTGGATGTTCAGATCCAGTGGTAATCTAGATGTTCAGATCCATAGTGGTAATCTAGATGTTCAGATCCATAGTGGTAATCTGGATGTTCAGATCCATAGTGGTAATCTGGATGTTCAGATCCATAGTGGTAATCTAGATGTTCAGATCCATAGTGGTAATCTGGATGTTCAGATCCAGTGGTAATCTAGATGTTCAGATCCATAGTGGTAATCTAGATGTTCAGATCCATAGTGGTAATCTGGATGTTCAGATCCATAGTGATAATCTGGATGTTCAGATCCATAGTGTTAATCTAGATGTTCAGATCCATAGTGTTAATCTAGATGTTCAGATCCATAGTGGTAATCTGGATGTTCAGATCCATAGTGGTAATCTGGATGTTCAGATCCAGTGGTAATCTGGATGTTCAGATCCATAGTGGTAATCTGGATGTTCAGATCCATAGTGGTAATCTGGATGTTCAGATCCATAGTGGTAATCTGGATGTTCAGATCCAGTGGTAATCTAGATGTTCAGATCCATAGTGTTAATCTGGATGTTCAGATCCAGTGGTAATCTAGATGTTCAGATCCATAGTGGTAATCTAGATGTTCAGATCCATAGTGGTAATCTAGATGTTCAGATCCATAGTGGTAATCTGGATGTTCAGATCCATAGTGGTAATCTAGATGTTCAGATCCATAGTGGTAATCTGGATGTTCAGATCCAGTGGTAATCTAGATGTTCAGATCCATAGTGGTAATCTGGATGTTCAGATCCATAGTGGTAATCTAGATGTTCAGATCCATAGTGGTAATCTAGATGTTCAGATCCATAGTGGTAATCTGGATGTTCAGATCCATAGTGGTAATCTAGATGTTCAGATCCATAGTGGTAATCTAGATGTTCAGATCCATAGTGGTAATCTGGATGTTCAGATCCATAGTGGTAATCTGGATGTTCAGATCCAGTGGTAATCTAGATGTTCAGATCCATAGTGGTAATCTGGATGTTCAGATCCAGTGGTAATCTAGATGTTCAGATCCATAGTGGAAAGGTAATGCATCAAATCTGCACAGCACTTTTAACAATATTAGCTGCCGCTGTGACTATACAATCTAGTAAATGTCCCTCTATCCTCGGTAAGGAGGAGGACTGTGTTCATAAACCATGCAAGGCTCTCTGTGTTTAAGAGCCTATTATCGCCTATGTAAACGCCTATGTAAATGCATATTGAACTTGCATTTAGTTAAGGTGCACACAACCCCACCTCCTGAATATAACCAGTAGAACATTTCCTTTGTGGATGTTACATTCTACTCAGGATTAACAGGCCTGGGCAGCTGACCTCAACACTCAACACATTTCACCGTCATTTTGTCCATTTTGAGAAAAGGACCACATCCCGACAGACTGGTTCTATTAATGGGCCAGGAGCTGAGTGACAGTAAGCTGCTATAAGACAAGGGCTGCGGCCCAAATGGTAGTTTGATGTTGTCTCGAGCTGTCCCTACAGCGTTCTGACTGTGACTAAAGAAGGCTGACTGACAGGGAGGTATGATTGCACGTAATGGCATGTTGATACCCATCCTGACAGCAGCCGTTTTCTCTCACAGCGTTTCGCAGGGGAGAGGTAAACATTTTGGCTCAACAAGGAACAGAGTGAAAGTAGATGTGAGTAACCGCTTGACAGTGTCAGATGAGAGGATTTCCTCTGTTTGATGTTATTTGTGGCAGGACGCCTCAAGACACATTCGAGCACAACAATGAAACATACCTACGCTCTGTAACACGGGACAAACATATGACGATAACCTTCCTATTGAGGTAGTAACCAGAGATCACAAATGCAATGGTTGAGAAAACACTGGACAAACAACCAGCAGCATTCAGATACATTCAGCCAAGTAGCAACATCTGGGATAGTATTGCAGTCAGATAAGCACCTAGAGGGAGTTAGACAGGTGTATATATATATATATACATACACATATACATACACCTTTACATACATACACACACACACACATACATACATACATACATACACACACACATACCACACAGTACAGTATGGAATGGAAACACCTACTGGCGCCACACATACAGCACATAGATATACACACACAAACACCCACCCTGTCACCATTGATACACTAACACAGGGACGGTATGGGTGGTACAAAGTGAGGGTGTGGGCTTTAGTGTTGTGGTGTAGTCACATTGTGGTGGTGTGGTGGAAAGTGAAGGGCTGTGAATGACAAGTGAGGTCACAGCGGAAGGGCCGCTGGAGTATGTGCGAGCAAATGTGTGTGAAAATCCCCAACAATTTGTCTTCAGCAAAACCTTTTTGTGAACTTTGACTTTATAGCTGTTCTCTTACAATTTTACATGTGGCGAAACATGTTTTGAAGTGGTCAACTGTAATCATCTACCCTATCAATATAACACTCATCACAGAAAATGCTGAAGAGAAAAGTCCCACAGTATCCACCCTGCTATATGGTGACTAACCAGGAGGGACATAATACTGTAACATTCAATGTCAGTTATACTTCAGTAATACAGCATTCACCATTTTTTCTTCAGGATAGAAAAGTCAGAGAAGGCACAATCAAAAATGAATGAGAAAACAGCAGATATCCCACCAACCACAACCACAACCCAACCAACCTCTCACCCCCTACCTGTTGATGACTGGCAGACATGCACTTAGGATGGGAGGATGAAAAGGTTAGGAAGAGAGTTTCAGGGGAAAGGGACAAGCACACACCTTCTGTGTGGGAGGAAACAGGCAAAGAGATCTCCATGCAAGCGGCGGACTGGGCCTTGCGGAAGGGCGGTCGGCCAGGCCCTCTCCGGGTGAGCCGCGGGCCCTCGGGAACCCCTGTGATGCGAGGTTTCCCCACGGAGCAGGGCTGGGAGGTGGGACTAGTGCAATGTCCATTGACATGATCTGCAACAACGGTAAAGCATTAGCAAACGACTTAAGGAAAACAAAGCAGAGAGAGAGGGGAAAATGACAGAGGTAATGAGGTTAGAATGAGAGATCTAGTTAGAGAGATAGAGAGATAGGTTGAGGTTAGAGTTAGAACGAGAGATCTAGTTAGAGAGATAGAGAGATAGGTTGAGTTTAGAGTTAGAACGAGAGATCTAGTTAGAGAGATAGAGTTAGAGAGACGAAGAGAGATAGAGTTACCTGACCACTGTGACTGACCCAAACTTAAGGAAAGCTTTGACTATGTACAGACTCCGCGGGCGTAGCCTTGCTATTGAAAAAGGCCGCCGTAGGCAGACATGGCTCTCAAGAGAAGACAGGCTTTGTGCACACTGCCCACAAAATGAGGTGGAAACGGAGCTGCACTTCCTAACCTCCTGCCAAATGTATGACCATATTAGAGAGACATATTTCCCTCAGATTACACAGATCCACAAAGAATTAAAAAACAAACACCAATTTTGATAAACTCCCATATCTACTGGGGGAAATTCCACTGTGTGCCATCACAGCAGCAAGATTTGTGACCTGTTGCCACAAGAAAAGGGCAACCAGTGAAGAACAAACACCATTGTAAATACAACCCATATTTGTGCTTGTTTATTTTCCCTTGTGTACTTTAACCTTTTGTACATCGTTACAACACTGTATATATTATGACATTTGTAATATCTTTATTCTTTTGAAACTTCTGTGTGTGTAATGTTTACTGTTAATTTTTATTGTTTATTTCACTTTAGGATATTATCTAACTCACTTGCTTTGGCAATGTCAACACATGTTTCCCATGCCAATACAGCCCCTTGAATTGAATTGAAATTGAGTTGGAGAGAGAGAGAGAGAGCGTTAAAGAGAGATAGTTAGATTTAGATGGAGACAGAGAGTTAGAGAGATAATTACAGAGAGATAGAGAGAGAAAGAGAGTGGAAAAGCATTCAAAATATAGGGAGAAGCTTTTTACTCAATCCATGCCAAGAAAATAAAAAATATACAAAATAATATTGATTAAAATAAATAAATAGATTCACAGGTGATGGTAAAGTACATTCGGTCGGACCAGGCATTTTACAGAGTCTTTCATCTTCCCTTTGTTTTTGTCCTCAAGTGGCATTGAGAGAGTTTCACACTCAGTACCGAACTTTATTTTACTTTTGAGAGGTGCCGACGAAACTCAGGTAATACATTTTTGACCAGTAAGGTCCTCACCAGACTAGCATCAGGAGCGGTGCAGCACTTCAAACATTTAAGAAATCAGAGACCTTTGGGTGGATTCCAGAGTGTATCAATATTTGAATAGAGTTGGTTGATACTGTAGGTATACAGTGTAGGTATACAGTGTAGGTCCATGAAACAGCATACTGGACTGTCTGATGCCTCTGAGACAAGGTGGGTACATGTATGGTGCCTGCTCTGAATTGTGTATATTCATATTAATACGCGTGGGTGCCCACACTTGCTTGTGTGTGTGCGCATGCACGTGTGTGTGCGTAGATGCGCATGTGCGTGTGCGTGTGTGTGCCTGCTCTCTCCAATGGTATTTTCGTGCCAAAGACTCTATGTTAATGAGACGCAATTTCTTTTGGGGAGGGGGGGATTCTATGGGCTTGGCGCCTATTCCGCAGCTCGTCAGCCTGTGGCTTCGTCAGCCAAACAGGGAAAGCTCTGCGCCGCCAAGAGACTAAGAATTAAGCAGCTGACGACGTCTGTGCCAGATGCAGACCACTCTGCCGCTTCCATGTCTTCACTGTCAAGTAAACAAAACTTTGGCATTTTATTGACTGACAGCTCCCAGTGAGGTAGCACTCCACCAGTGCTACACTCCAGAGCAGAAATCAGTGTGTGTGACAGGGAGGCTTGTTGGGAGCAATCCTCGTTGAGTGAGAACTGCATTCAGAAAGTTGGCATTAGCCTGGGTGCCAGTCTGCTTCTGCTCGCTTGCCAACTCCTTCTAGAGATTGTCATGCAAAAACATGTTCGTTTTGACAGTGGAGTAGGCAAACGCACAAACAGATCTGGGACCAGGCTAAGTTGGCCTCGTGTTAACTACTGAATATGCCAGACAGGAATCTCTAGTGGGTTGTCTGTTTAGCTATGGTGATTTGAAGGAACACACACTCCTAACACCAAATCCCTTGTTAGGCCCATTGATGCAAATCTGGTTCACTTTCTAAGTGAGGATGAAAGACTCTGTGGTGCCACCCAGTCCGCGTGCGCCTCCAGTCCAGTTTCACAGCAGGCTGTAGCAGGGCAATAGCGGGCTTGGAAACTGAGGATAGCTCTAGTGCCAATGAATGTGCTACATGACTACGCCATTGTGTGTCTGGCTAGCACTTATCATCATGGTTGGGTGTGCCAATCAGTGGTTTGTCCTGGCACAGTCTAAAGGAAACTGGTCCACATCAGAAAAATGGCAGTCTACCCACCCCACCTACACACACTCACTCTCTTTTTCTCTCTATCTCTCGCTCTAACACACACACAGACACAGACACATACAGTACACACACACGTTCGCGCACACACACACACACGCAGGTTCAAGTAATTTAATCACATGAAACAGTCCCACTTTGTAGCAGCTGTATCCTTGACTAATGACAGACAGCTGCTCATATTCTATTTGAACTAATTACATAGGTGCATTACTATGTTAACAGCCTAAACAGGGCACTGATCACGGTTGAAATATATTTTTGTTCCACTGCATTAATGTACAATTGAATTTGGACTGCTTGGAATAGTGCTTGAACCTTTTTTGATTAGCCTCCAATTGTTGTTCAACGTTTAAAAGGAGATACATTTCCCAATGCGGTAGGTGCATTTTTGCTATCAACTATCATCCTTTTCAGTTTAATTTCCTGTTAAATGATGGCTTGTTTACCCGACACGGTCTCACTCTAAAACTACAGCCACACATTTCAAACCTGTTGAAGGAAACAGTTGTCATTTCACAGATGTCATACTGTAGATATTGGCACATTAGTGTACTGTATATGAATTGAAAGAGGCTTATAGTAGAGGGATATAGTAGGACAGGACAGAGCAGAAGCATGAGCGAGAGAACCTGTGACTGCAAGGGGTGTAGGAGCTCAAGGGATGTACTGAGAAAGAGCGTGTCGCTACAGTCTACAGGAAATGCAGAATGGTCCAGCAACAATGGAGCAAGTCCCGTTGGAGAGACGAAAATGATCCAATCACGATGGAGCAAGGCTGTTTAGAGTTAGAGAATGGTCCAATCACAGCATAGAGCAAGGCTGTTTGGAGATAGAAAATGATCCAATCACGATGGAGCGAGGCTGTATAGAGAGACAGAGAAGGGTCCAATCTCAATAGAGCGAGAGTACATTTGGAAATGCATCTCCCAAAACGATATGGGCATGAGGTAAGAGCCACCTTTGGAAACACTTGCAAAATGTACGATAAACAAAAAAGCTTAAGACAAGTAAAAACACAGACATAGAAAGTCAAAGGAGAAGAACAGGCCATTCAGTCTCATCATGAGCTGGTCGAGGAGAAGAAGTGAGTGATAAGAAAATACTGCTGGTTGCGTGAAGAGGAAGCTACTTGATGTGAACAACATAAACAAAACAAATAGAAAATGTATATCTGCGCATAACAGGACAAAAGAGGAAGTAAATGAATCAAATGAAACGAGGGTAAAAACTGCTGGCTTTCGCCTACCGTACCAAGATCAGTCTTAAGATCTGTTGGCAGACTTAACTTTCTGCCGGGTCCCTTTACTGTAACAAAAGACATAGGAAAGAAAGGAGCAGTTAATGTTTCCAAACCAAAATGGAAGCAAAAGTAAAAGCCAAACGATGCAGAAAACAAAAGATCAAACGAAACAAAAACTGAACAACGTAATACGTGCAAAAGTGTGCAGTTGTCGCACATGGCAGGCAGATGCAGAGGCCATTCCCATCATGCTCCATGGTTTTCCCAGGCCAGTGCTCCCAGTCAGAGAGTGTAGACACGGGAACAGTGAAAGCAGTTCTAGAAACAGGAACCGAGAAACCCGTTTTCGGGCAAGACTCCTTCCCAGTGTGTCTTCCAAGTCTTCCATTCTCTGGCCACTCAAAAGCAACTGATTTAAGTAGAGGTATTTTCTGATTGTTTGTTTAATTTATTTCTGTATGTTCGGGTTGGCAGAGTTCACTAAGGCCTGGAGGGTTTGGCATAAGAAACATAAATAAACTGGGAACTCAAAAACACAAAACAGATTGGAAAGAAACAAACAAGTTCAACATTTTGCAAGCATTTTGCAGTATATACAGAACTGCAAAGGTACATGTTGAGAGACGGTCATTAATTTTTCCTCAGTCGATTCAAAGGACATACCATGAGGACACTGGTTTTGGTTGGTTAGATAATTATTCTGGTGTATGGGAAATGTGGGATGTTGTAAGGATGGCAAATCAAGAAACCACACACCAATCTTTGTAAAGTAATGTTTGGGGCAAGCTAGCAGATATTGGAAAGTGCAGTTGTTTGATTGCAACATCTATAAGTGGAATCCAGAACATTTTAGCTTTGAAATTGAACAAACTCTTATGGGCCCCAAAATAATACTCTGTTTTACAGATAATAATTCAAGAGGCCAAAAGTCTGAATTCCACCATCTTTCATGGGCTTTGAGTAGGGGGAAAGTGGTGTGCTGAGGTACAATTGAAGCAGGAGTCATTTTATGATAAATTGCCTTGTTGGGAGCATAGAATTTGAAAGGGATTTTGATGTAAATTAAATGTTCTCCTTGTGCGGTGCTTGTGACAAAATTGCTGTGGTATAGTGCCGTGGCATCATTTAATTCTGAAATCAACAAAGTGTGTGCGTGTCTGTGTGTGTGGCCAGATGTTGCGGCCATGATGCGTAGCAGCAGAACTGTGTAGAAACAGAGGAATATAATGATGGAATGACAGTGCTCTACCAATAGCACTGGTATTCACTATTCACAGGTGGAATTCTACAAGTCATTTAACAGCTCATTTGCACCATGTTAGGACTCTTGTAGGAATATGTTTGTTGGATAGAAGGATGTTTGAACTGAATAAAAAGTGGGACTGTGCATTGTGCCAGCGATGCCTTTTAACAAATGACAGTATTTACATATTTGGGGACATAATTATGCTACATATCAACCTGTTGCCCTACGAAAGGCCAGTTTGTCTTTCTCAGTTATGGAAAAATAGAAAAGTATATTGTCTTGTTTATATGCCCTGATAACATCCAAATGCCATTCTATGGTAAATATTTAGGGAGTATTAATTGCTAGTGACATGGAGCATATTGCAACCATCATTGGCCACCAGATTACCGTCAATTGATCTCTTGTCAAACCATCAATGGCCACCAGATTACCGTTAATTGATCTCTTGTTAAACCATCAATATGGGTTAAATTCACTTGCACAGCTAATCTCAATTGCAACCATTATTGGACACCTCTACTGCTCCCTAAAGCTGATGTCGGTGTTACCTTAGTCCTGCCTGTGACCAAAGTCTCTGAAGATACAGTATGTTCACCCTGTTGATGGGTATTATCAACGGAACCATTTAGTCCTACTTTTTGAGCAGATTAAGTGCAATTCATCGATTTGACAATCCTTCCGTACAACTGAAATAAAGTATTTTCTCATTTACCATGACAAATCTACTGTAGCAATTTACCCATGTGAATGGAAAACTAATGTTGGTGTAGCCTACTCGTAATATTTGATTTGATTCCAATTTATGTTATCCAACTGTCTTTAAAATAAAAATGTCTGGTACGGTCATTTCTTATCAAAATCGGGGGTAAACTATTCCTGGTCTGTCCATATTTGAAATGTGTAACTAAAAGTTAATCAGCCTGTCGGTTTCCGATGCTCCTGATAGGTCGATATTTCATTGGGGGCGGGAATAGAGAACCTAGACACAGCTGTCTGGTATCATCATGGAGTCCATGCAGTTAGACACATCACAGAGTATTAGATGTTGTTATTATGTCAAAGAGGAGGTTGTGGGTGAGAAAAACCAAATAGACAAAGTTAGTGTTACAAAGGAATGAGAGTCAGAGTGCCTCCCAACAGGAAGGGCAAAGATGCATGGCCTTCCTCACAAGAACATGACAACAACAACAACAACAACAACAACAACAACATGGATGAATCACAGAGGAGCTGAAGAATTAGGGAGGAGTGTCTGACCTTGACTGACTCCTCCCGCTTTTCTCCGCAGCCTTCCTCAGTAGCACGGCTGATGAAGGATGCAAGGCCACAAGACCAGACTAGACCCAGCACAAAACACACATCGCCCCCTACAGCTGGGGCTGAGGCAATGCAACAACGCCGATAAGCTCTACATCTTCTGCTCGCAGATGCATGGATCACAATGTTGAAAGTTGGAACAGACAAGCATAGGAACACACTCCATATGCTACCATGCAACGCCCCACACCCACAAACCCACCCACAAACCATCCTCCCTCCACCCTCCACCCCTCAGCCCACCCACCCACCCACGCACACTCCCCCAGCGATAGGACGTGAGAGGGACAGGTTTCCCTGGGCCGTGGTCCCTCCTCTTACCATTGTCCAGTAAGTAAAAGACTGGACTGCAGTGGCTGGCTCTCAGACTGGCCACAGGCTCAGGCATGGAGCGAGGGTCATAGTGAAGGGAGCTTGGGTAGGGAACTGGAATAGGAGATGCAACAGAACACACACTTTTCAGGAGGGAGAAAACAAGACAACATGGGTGAATTGAGATAAATACAAGCAGGTACATAATAGCAGTTGATTCTGAAGATACCAATATAAACGTGTGCGATAAGGTCAAGGTAAGGCTACCATGCAAACACAACCACGACAACGAAAACAACGACTAATACTGCTACTACAACGACTACTATGTCAACAACTACTATCACGACTCACCATCACAAATCACTGCAACTCAATGAAATGTTGTCATTGATGATACAGGTAAAGTAACACCTGTTGTTAACATATATGCTAGGACTTCCCCACAGCCGGTTGTCTAGTCCAGTCACACTCCGGTCAAAATAACCCAGCACCCTTCCAACAGAATTCAGGATGAGAGAGTGTTCTTGACGTATCGATTCCAGACTTGGCTAACAACATGTGCTTTCTTACTGTACTGTAAAATTTGCTCTCTAGCACCTCTCAAACTCATTTTCCAATTCTCGTTAGATTCCTTGTGACAACACAGACTAAATGATGTTTCAAACTTGGTGTGCAGGTGTGTGGTGAACAGTAAGTACATTTAATCCCAGCCACTCTGCTCATTAAAGGAGATAAGAACGGCCACATCCAGCCCAGGCAGGTGGCTTCAGCTCCCCGCTCTCCTTTAAGCTACCCTTTAAACAGCCAGCCTGTGAGCTCAGGGACAGCACCATCACCTCTCCTCTCTTCTCCTGGAGCCTCGCTGTGCCTCTAAATTTATCCTGCTTGGTCAGAGCCACTCTCTGGCATTTCCACTTATTTTGCCCAACCTCACGACTCGCGTCTCGCCCCAGACTACAGGATCTATACTACCATCAGCCACAGCAGCCATCGTGAGCAGAAACCCAGACACAACAAGAGATAGTAACAAAGTAAACAAACAACAACAGAAAGGAGGATATGGCTTCAAAGACGAACATGGGGCCAATTACGGGGCCTAACGGGGGGGGGGGGGGGATGTTTCCCAGTGTGGAGAGGTGCAACGGAAGTAGGAAGGAGGGAGTGAGAGAGAGGAGAGTTGAGACGGGTGATGGTGGGATAGTTAATAGGCTGCCTGCCGGGTCTGGGTTTGGCCAGTGGTGGTCACAGCAGGACTGGGGTGTCAGGGCAAGGGGACAGCAAGAGCCAGCCAGGCTCAGGTCACTAATCACCTCAGAGTTGCTTGGGAGAATAACGACGACAGAATCTCGCCATGAGCCCTCTGCCTCAGGATGGAGACTCTGCCTTTCATCTGCCTGTCATCTGTCCATCTCTTCCTTCCTGCCTCTGATATCCTCTATGTTTCCCACCACTTTTTCTCCAGCCATACCTGTGGCATTCTTTACACACGTCGTCATCATTCCTTTTCTCTGCACCTTTGTAAACACCACACAGTCACACATCACATCCTCATTTCTCTTCCTACCCAATCTCCACCGGTCTCGCTTTTCTCATCTCTGCAATCAATAAAAGGGGTGGGACCAGATAATAGATAGGCTACCCTGACATATTCCACATAGCTATGCACATTGGTATGCATTCCTTCTAACGGCATACCACCAACACTGTATCCTCAGGAGATGTGTGGATACAATGGCAGGGTCAGCCAGGTCTAAGATCCTATAGACCCAAGAGAAACTGCAGTCAGGGCGAGAGAGATAGCGAGAGAGATGGAAAGATAGAGAGAGAAAGAGAGAGAGGGACAGGGAGGGAGCGGGAGAAGGAGCGGGGGGAGAGAAAGAGAGAGAGAGAGAAAGATGGAAAGAGAGAACGCTAGAGAGAGAGAGAGGGAGGGAGAGAAAGAGAGCCTTGTGCAAAGGCCTTACATTTACTGGTCCTACTTCCTCTGAATCAGAAGCCATGTTCATTCATAATGCAGACGCTTATGGCAAATTGATTTCCAAAAGCATACGTCTCCAAACAGAGAAAACATTTTTTGGGATGGACTCATTAAATATTCACAACATGCTCCGGAGCTTAGATTCGCCTCTGGAAATAAGTGTGTAAATATCGGGCAGAATAGATGACGTCAGGAAAAACAGGCCTCATCAATCCCTGTCGGGGGAAAAGTCAGTGGGAAAAGTTTTTCTTCAGAATGGCTGTGCTTTCACAAACACCCCTCACTCCTTTCCTCCACCCCCCCCCCCCCCACACACACACACACCACCTCCCTCCCTCCTCCTCCATCATTCTCTTTCTTCCCCGAATTCTTTCCATTTCCCAAACGCCACACAAAGCATTTCAAGTTATTCACGCCCCACTGACAGGTTTGAGAGTTCAAGTGGATTCTTGCTTCCTGCAAAATAAGATGCTGGTTAAATAGCTGTCTGCTTGAGTACATGCCAATTGACACTTCTTTCTCCGTCCCCTGTCGGCGCGTCAGCACTAAGTGAACCGCACAGACAGAGCAACGTGTGGCGCGCTCCTAAGAGGAACACATCAAACACAGTGACATCACCGTAACAGACATTACAGGTCATTGTTGACACCATTAATCAGCCCCCTTCCACACATTCCGTTATAGATTTAATGTCTGGGGCCTGGTGAGAACATTATTTATAGGTGATGATGGCTCTGTCTGGCAAAGTGATGATTCAAATACGAAGCAAATATGTACACAGAAGAAGAACATGTGTCTAAACTTAAGTTGCTGAGAATCTGCTATCTTAGGCTATGTAAAAAAATATATATAAAAAAATGTACGCAAACACACTCAGAGACATGTACGTACACATACTCCCAGTGAAATAAAGATGGCCTTACATCAAGTATAAAGCAAGGCTGTATAGAAACCAAAGCCTAGAGAACACAGCAGGTCTAACAGCACGGCTGGCATTGTATTCCCATCACACACACATTAGTCCAACAGCAGTATCTCTCTCTCTCTCTCTCTCTCTCTCTCTCTCTCTCTCTCTCTCTCTCTCTCTCTCTCTCTCTCTCTCTCTCTCTCTCTCTCTCTCTCTCTCTCTCTCTCTCTCTCTCTCTCTCTCTCTCTCTCTCTCTCTCTCTCTCTCTCTCTCTCTCTCTCTCTCTCTCTCTCTCTCTCTCTCTCTCTCTCTCTCTCTCTCTCTCTCTCTCTCTCTCTCTCTCTCTCTCTCTCTCTCTCTCTCTCTCTCTCTCTCTCTCTCTCTCTCTCTCTCTCTCTCTCTCTCTCTCTCTCTCTCTCTCTCTCTCTCTCTCTCTCTCTCTCTCTCTCTCTCTCTCTCTCTCTCTCTCTCCCTCCCTCCCTCCCTCCCTCCCTCCCTCCCTCCCTCCCTCTCCAGCAGCTGCAGGCAACCGCTCAATGTTTGCTATCCTCCTTTTTCAGTGTGAAAAAGACAAATATTAAACATTTAGCCCCAGCTCCTTCTCAATGCTCATTCTCAGGCACAGCTGGTTTGGTCTGAGCAGAGAGAGGAGAAAGGGAGGGGAGAGGAGGGGAGTGATAAAGAGGAGGAGAAGGGCAGTGGGAAAAAATGTAACGCTGTCAAACACACACGCGCACACACACACAGAAGCCAATTTTCTGATGCACCAGAACAGTCTGGTGCATCTGGCCTGGGGCAAACTCCCTTACTGGCCAACCTACTCACTCTAACACATCCATCTAGCAAACCTGCAGGCCACTATCGCTCTCTCTCTTTCAAATTATTTATATATATATATATATATATATATATATAAATAATTAGAAAGAGAGAGAGAGGTATATATACATATATATATATATATATATACACACACACACCGAGTATACAAAAGCTCTTTCCATGATAGACTGAACAGGTGATAGCTATGATCCCTTATTGATGTCATTTGTTAAATCCACTTTAATCAGCTAGATGAAGGAGAGGAGACAAGTTAAAGAAGGATTTTTAAGCCTTGAGACAATTAAGACGTGGATTGTGAGTTCAGAGGGTGAATGGGATAGACAAAAAATATAAGTGCTTTTGAACGGGGCATGGTAGTAGACGCCAGGCGCACCGGTTTGTGTCAAGAACTGCAGTGCTGATGGGTTTTTCACGCTCAACAGATTCCTTTGTGTAACAAGAATGGTCCACCACCCAAAGGACATCCAGTCAACTTGACACAACTTTGGGTATTTGGCATTGTATTAGGATCCCCATTAGCTGTTGCGAAAGAAGCAGCTACTCTTCCTGGGGTCCACACAAAACACCACTTCCTGGGGTCCACACAAAACAACAAGAACAGCTCAAAAACAGAACTACCTCATTTCCCCCCAACATCGGACTCCCCTTAACTTCAGACACTCTCTAGCGCTTGGAGAATTTCATCACTTCAAGCTCAACATTTAAATGGACTGGAAAAGAATTGTACGTTTCCTGTTCTCCACTCATTACCTGTATTAACTGCACCTTTTTGAGCTTGTTAGCTGTATAAAAGACACCTGTCCACACACTCAATCAAACAGACTCCAACCTCTCCACAATGGCCAAGACCAGAGAGCTGTGAAAGGACATCAGGGATAAAATTGTAGACCGGCACAAGGGTGGGATGGGCTACAGGACAATAGGCAAGCAGCTTGGTGAGAAGGCAACAACAGTTGGCGCAATTATTAGAAAATGGAAGAAGTTCAAGATGACGGTCAATCACCCTCGGTCTGGGGTCCATGCAAGATCTCACCTCGTGGGGCATCAATGATCATGAGGAAGGTGAGGGATCAGCCCAGAACTACACGGCAGGATCTGGTCAATGACCTGAAGAGAGCTGGGACCACAGTCTCAAAGAAAACCATTAGTAAAACACTACGCAGTCATGGATTAAAATCCTGCAGCGCACTCAAGGGCCCCCTGCTCAAGCCAGCGCATGTCCAGGCCCGTCTGAAGTTTGCCAATGACCATCTGGATGATCCAGAGGAGGAATGGGAGAAGGTCATGTGGTCTGATGAGACAAAAATAGAGCTTTTTGGTCTAAACTCCACTCGCCGTGTTTGGAGGAAGAAGAAGGATGAGTACAACCCCAAGAACACCATCCCAACCGTGAAGCATGGAGGTGGAAACATCATTCTTTGGGGATGCTTTTCTGCAAAGGGGAACGGACAACTGCACCGCGAGATCTTGGCCAACAACCTCCTACCCTCAGTAAGAGCATTGAAGATGGGTCGTGGCTGGGTCTTCCAGCATGACAACGACCCGAAACACACAGCCAGGGCAACTAAGGAGTGGCTCCGTAAGAAGCATCCCAAGGTCCTGGAGTGGCCTAGCCAGTCTCCAGACCTGAACCCAATAGAAAATCTTTGGAGGGAGCTGAAAGTCCGTTTTGCCCAGCGACAGCCCCAAAACCTGAAGGATCTGAAGAAGGTCTGTATGGAGGAGTAGGCCAAAATCCCTGCTGCAGTGTGTGCAAACCTGGTCAAGAACTACAGGAAACGTATGATCTCTGTAATTGCAAACAAAAGTTTCTGTACCAAATATTAAGTTCTGCTTTTCTGATGTATCAAATACTTATTTTTTTATTTATTTTTTTATTTTACCTTTATTTAACCAGGTAGGCAAGTTGAGAACAAGTTCTCATTTACAATTGCGACCTGGCCAAGATAAAGCAAAGCAGTTCGACAGATAAAACGACACAGAGTTACACATGGAGTAAAAACAAACATACAGTCAATAATGCAGTATAAACAAGTCTATATACAATGTGAGCAAATGAGGTGAGAAGGGAGGTAAAGGCAAAAAAGGCCAAGATGGCAAAGTAAATACAATATAGCAAGTAAAATACTGGAATGGTAGTTTTGCAATGGAAGAATGTGCAAAGTAGAAATAAAAAAATAATGGGGTGCAAAGGAGCAAAATAAATAAATAAATTAAAATTAAATACAGTTGGGAAAGAGGTAGTTGTTTGGGCTAAATTATAGGTGGGCTATGTACAGGTGCAGTAATCTGTGAGCTGCTCTGACAGTTGGTGCTTAAAGCTAGTGAGGGAGATAAGTGTTTCCAGTTTCAGAGATTTTTGTAGTTCGTTCCAGTCATTGGCAGCAGAGAACTGGAAGGAGAGGCGGCCAAAGAAAGAATTGGTTTTGGGGGTGACTAGAGAGATATACCTGCTGGAGCGTGTGCTACAGGTGGGAGATGCTATGGTGACCAGCGAGCTGAGATAAGGGGGGACTTTACCTAGCAGGGTCTTGTAGATGACATGGAGCCAGTGGGTTTGGCGACGAGTATGAAGCGAGGGCCAGCCAACGAGAGCGTACAGGTCGCAATGGTGGGTAGTATATGGGGCTTTGGTGATAAAATGGATTGCACTGTGATAGACTGCATCCAATTTGTTGAGTAGGGTATTGGAGGCTATTTTGTAAATGACATCGCCAAAGTCGAGGATTGGTAGGATGGTCAGTTTTACAAGGGTATGTTTGGCAGCATGAGTGAAGGATGCTTTGTTGCGAAATAGGAAGCCAATTCTAGATTTAACTTTGGATTGGAGATGTTTGATATGGGTCTGGAAGGAGAGTTTACAATCTAACCAGACACCTAAGTATTTGTAGTTGTCCACGTATTCTAAGTCAGAGCCGTCCAGAGTAGTGATGTTGGACAGGCGGGTAGGTGCAGGCAGCGATCGGTTGAAGAGCATGCATTTAGTTTTACTTGCATTCAAGAGCAATTGGAGGCCACGGAAGGAGAGTTGTATGGCATTGAAGCTTGCCTGGAGGGTTGTTAACACAGTGTCCAGAGAAGGGCCGGAAGTATACAGAATGGTGTCGTCTGCGTAGAGGTGGATCAGGGACTCACCAGCAGCAAGAGCGACCTCATTGATGTATACAGAGAAGAGAGTCGGTCCAAGAATTGAACCCTGTGGCACCCCCATAGAGACTGCCAGAGGTCCGGACAGCAGACCCTCCGATTTGACACACTGAACTCTATCAGAGAAGTAGTTGGTGAACCAGGCGAGGCAATCATTTGAGAAACCAAGGCTGTCGAGTCTGCCGATGAGGATATGGTGATTGACAGAGTCGAAAGCCTTGGCCAGATCAATGAATACGGCTGCACAGTAATGTTTCTTATCGATGGCGGTTAAGATATCGTTTAGGACCTTGAACGTGGCTGAGGTGCACCCATGACCAGCTCTGAAACCAGATTGCATAGCAGAGAAGGTATGGTGAGATTCGAAATGGTCGGTAATCTGTTTGTTGACTTGGCTTTCGAAGACCTTAGAAAGGCACGGTAGGATAGATATAGGTCTGTAGCAGTTTGGGTCAAGAGTGTCCCCCCCTTTGAAGAGGGGGATGACCGCAGCTGCTTTCCAATCTTTGGGAATCTCAGACGACACGAAAGAGAGGTTGAACAGGCTAGTAATAGGGGTGGCAACAATTTCGGCAGATAATTTTAGAAAGAAAGGGTCCAGATTGTCTAGCCCGGCTGATTTGTAGGGGTCCAGATTTTGCAGCTCTTTCAGAACATCAGCTGAATGGATTTGGGAGAAGGAGAAATGGGGAAGGCTTGGGCGAGTTGCTGTTGGGGGTGCAGTGCTGTTGTCCGGGGTAGGAGTAGCCAGGTGGAAAGCATGGCCAGCCGTAGAAAAATGCTTATTGAAATTCTCAATTATGGTGGATTTATCAGTGGTGACAGTGTTTCCTATCTTCAGTGCAGTGGGCAGCTGGGAGGAGGTGTTCTTATTCTCCATGGACTTTACAGTGTCCCAGAACTTTTTTGAGTTAGTGTTGCAGGAAGCAAATTTCTGCTTGAAAAAGCTAGCCTTGGCTTTTCTAACTGCCTGTGTATAATGATTTCTAGCTTCCCTGAACAGCTGCATATCACGGGGGCTGTTCGATGCTAATGCAGAACGCCATAGGATGTTTTTGTGTTGGTTAAGGGCAGTCAGGTCTGGGGAGAACCAAGGGCTATATCTGTTCCTGGTTCTAAATTTCTTGAATGGGGCATGTTTATTTAGGATGGTTAGGAAGGCATTTTTAAAAAATATCCAGGCATCCTCTACTGACGGGATGAGATCAATATCCTTCCAGGATACCCCGGCCAGGTCGATTAGAAAGGCCTGCTCGCAGAAGTGTTTCAGGGAGCGTTTTACAGTGATGAGTGGCGGTCGTTTGACCGCTGACCCATTACGGATGCAGGCAATGAGGCAGTGATCGCTGAGATCTTGGTTGAAGACAGCAGAGGTGTATTTAGAGGGGAAGTTGGTTAGGATGATATCTATGAGGGTGCCCGTGTTTAAGGTTTTGGGGAGGTACCTGGTAGGTTCATTGATAATTTGTGTGAGATTGAGGGCATCAAGTTTAGATTGTAGGATGGCTGGGGTGTTAAGCATGTTCCAGTTTAGGTCGCCTAGCAGCACGAACTCTGAAGATAGATGGGGGGCAATCAGTTCACATATGGTGTCCAGAGCACAGCTGGGGGCAGAGGGTGGTCTATAGCAGGCGGCAACGGTGAGAGACTTGTTTTTAGAGAGGTGGATTTTTAAAAGTAGAAGTTCAAATTGTTTGGGTACAGACCTGGATAGTAGGACAGAACTCTGCAGGCTATCTTTGCAGTAGATTGCAACACCGCCCCCTTTGGCAGTTCTATCTTGTCTGAAAATGTTGTAGTTTGGAATTAAAATGTCTGAGTTTTTGGTGGTCTTCCTAAGCCAGGATTCAGACACAGCTAGAACATCCGGGTTGGCAGAGTGTGCTAAAGCAGTGAATAGAACAAACTTAAGGAGGAGGCTTCTAATGTTAACATGCATGAAACCAAGGCTATTACGGTTACAGAAGTCGTCAAAAGAGAGCGCCTGGGGAATAGGAGTGGAGCTAGGCACTGCAGGGCCTGGATTCACCTCTACATCGCCAGAGGAACATAGGAGGAGTAGAATAAGGGTACGGCTAAAAGCTATGAGAATTGGTCGTCTAGAACGTCTGGAACATAGAGTAAAAGGAGGTTTCTGGGGGCGATAAAATAGCATCAAGGTATAATGTACAGACAAATGTATGGTAGGATGTGAATACAGTGGAGGTAAACCTAGGTACTGAGTGATGAAGAGAGAGATATTGTCTCTAGAAACATCGTTGAAACCAGGAGATGTCATTGCATGTGTGGGTGGTGGAACTAATAGGTTGGATAAGGTATAGTGAGCAGGACTAGAGGCTCTACAGTGAAATAAGCCAATAAACACTAACCAGAACAGAAATGGACAAGACATATTGACATTAAGGAGAGGCATGCTTAGTCGAGTGATCAAAAGGGTCCGGTGAGTGGAGAGGTTGGTTGGTGATTTAGACAGCTAGCCAGGGCATCGGTAGCAAGCTAGCATAGGATGGAGGTCTGTTGTTAGCTACCTCTTGCGTCAGTAGATTAGTGGGGTTCCGTGTGGTAGAGGGGATTAATCCAAATCACACAACAACAACAAAAATAAAAACAATAGATATAGTTATAGAGGCCCAAGAAGAAAAAAAATTAAAAAAATAAATATATAAAAAAAATTGTCCGATTGTCTATTCAGATAGCAGCCGGTAAGACAGCTAACGGTTAGCAGGCCGCAGATGGGCGTTCAGGTAACGTCGCGACGGAGGAGCCAGCCGAATAACTCCTTCGGGTAGATAACGTCGGCAGTCCAGTTGTGAAGGCCCGGTGGGGCTCCGCGAAAGCAGTAAAACGGGTCCGGATAGGTGACTGCAGCCCAGGTGTGATTGATGGAACTCAGGAGTGATTGACGGAGCTTGCTAGCTCCGGAATAATTGATGTTTGCTCCGGAATCGACGAAGGCCGATAGTCACACGGATAGCAGCTAGCTAGCTGTGAGATCCGGGTATGAATGTCCAGAGAGCAGTCGAAATCCAGGGACATGGAGAGAAAAATTGGTCCGGTATGTTCCGTTCCGAGCCGCGCTGCGCCGTACAGAACTGGCGATAGATTTTCGAGCTAAAGGATAGCTGATGACCACAAACCGTGGTTAGCTGGATACTAACGATTTGCCAGTAAAGGAGCTAACTAGCTTCTGAACTAGCTTCTGGATTAGCTTCTGGCTAGTTTCAGGCTAGCTTCTTGGAGTTTCTGGCTAGCTTCTTGGAGGATTACAGATCTGAGGTAAATAATACTTTTTTATAAATATACATTGGTGAGGCGGGTTGCAGGAGAGTGTTTTGAAGATGAGTTGATGGAAAATAAAAATAAAATGTATGTGAAAAAGTTGTAAATATATATATATACAGGACACGACAAGACGAGGACAAAAGACGTCTGAACTGCTATGCCACCTTGGCACCCTTATGTCATGCAATAAAATGCTAATTAATTACTTAAAAATCATACAATGTGATTTTCTGGATTTTAGTTTTAGATTCTGTCTCTCACAGTTGAAGTGTACCTATGATAGAAATTACAGACCTCTACATGCTTTGTAAGTAGGAAAACCTGCAAAATCGGCAGTGTATCAAATACTTGTTCTCCCCACTGTATAAACTCAGCAAAAAAAGAAACAGCCCTTTTTCAGGACCCTGTCTTTCAAAGATAATTCGTAAAAATCAAAATAACTTCACAGATCTTCATTGTAAAGGGTTTATACACTGTTTCCCATGCTTGTTCAATGAACCATAAACAATTAATGAACATGCACTAACAGGTTACCGACGGTAGGCAATTAAGATCACAGTTATGAAAACTTAGGACACTAAAGAGGCCTTTCTACTGACTCTGTAAAACACCAAACGAAAGATGCCCAGGGTCCCTGCTCATCTGCGTGAAGGTGTCTTAGGCATGCTGCAAGGAGGCATGAGGACTGCAGATGTGGCCAGGGCAATAAATTGCAATGTCCGTACTGTAAGACGCCTAAGACAGAGCTACAGGGAGACAGGACGGACAGCTGATCGTCCTCGCAGTGGCAGACCACGTGTAACAACACCTGCACAGGATCGGTACATCAAAACATCACACCTGCGGGACAGGTACAGGATGGCAACAACAACTGCCCGAGTTACACCAGGAATGCACAATCCCTCCATCAGTACTCAGACTGTCCGCAATAGGCTGAGGGACTGAGGGCTTGTAGGCCTGTTGTAAGGCAGGTCCTCACCAGACATCACCGGCAACAATGTCGCCTATGGGCACAAACCCACCGTCGCTGGACCAGACAGGACTGGCAAAAAGTGCTCTTCTCTGACGACCCCTGTCACACCCTGGCCTGACCAAATATATAACGAAAACACAAAAATACAATGACCAAGGCGTGACAGAACCCCCCCCCCCCCCAAGGTGCGGACTCCCGGACGCACCTCAAAACCATAGGGAGGGTCCGGGTGGGCGTCTGTCCATGGTGGCGGCTCCGGCTCGGGACGTGGACCCCACTCCATAAATGTCATAGTTCCTCCCCTTCGCGTCCTGGGATAATCCACCCTCGCCGCCGACCATGGCCTAATAGTCCTCACCCAGAACCCCACAGAACTGAGGAGCAGCTCGTGACTGAGGGGCATCTCGGGACTGAGGGACAGCTTGGGACTGAGGGGCAGCTCGGGACTGAGGGGCAGCTCGGGACTGAGGGGCAGCTCGGGACTGAGGGGCAACTCGGGACTGAGGGGCAGCTCGGGACTGAGGGGCAGCTCGGGACTGAGGGGCAGCTCGGGACTGAGAGGCAGCCCGGAACTGAGAGGCAGCCCGGAACTGAGGGGAAGCCCAGTACTGAGAGGAAGCCCAGTACTGAGATGAAGCTCAGGTAGGTAGTAGGCTCCGGTAGATCCTGGCTGGCTGGCGGATCTGGAAGATTCAGGTTGACTAGCAGATCTGGAAGATTCTGGTTGACTAGCAGATCTGGAAGATTCTGGTTGACTGGCGGATCTAGCTGCTCTATGCAGACTGACAGCTCTGACTGCTCCATGCAGGCTGACAGCTCCTTGCAGACTGGCAGCTCTTTGCAGACTGACAGCTCTGACTGCTCCATGCAGGCTGACAGCTCTGACTGCTCCATGCAGGCTGACAGCTCCTTGCAGACTGACAGCTCTGGCTGCTTCATGCAGACTGACATCTCTGACTGCTCCATGCAGGCTGACAGCACCCTGCAGACTGGCAGCTCCTTGCAGACTGGCAGCTCTTTGCAGACTGACAGCTCTGGCTGCTTCATGCAGACTGACAGCTCTGACTGCTCCATGCAGGCTGACAGCTCCTTGCAGACTGGCAGCTCTGGCTGCTTCATGCAGACTGACAGCTCTGACTGCTCCATGCAGGCTGACAGCACCCTGCAGACTGGCAGCTCCTTGCAGACTGACAGCTCTGACTGCTCCATGCAGACTGACAGCTCCTTGCAGACTGGCAGCTCCTTGCAGACTGGCAGCACCTTGCAG
This sequence comes from Oncorhynchus kisutch, assembly GCF_002021735.2. Lineage (NCBI taxonomy): Eukaryota > Metazoa > Chordata > Actinopteri > Salmoniformes > Salmonidae > Oncorhynchus > Oncorhynchus kisutch. The sequence continues at coordinate 14,886,830 of NC_034199.2, read as the reverse complement.
ACTGGCAGCTCCTTGCAGACTGACAGCTCCCTGCAGACTGGCAGCTCCTTGCAGACTGACAGCTCTGACTGCTCCATGCAGACTGACAGCTCCTTGCAGACTGGCAGCTCCTTGCAGACTGGCAGCTCCTTGCAGACTGGCAGCTCCTTGCAGACTGACAGCTCTGGCTGCTTCATGCAGACTGACAGCTCTGACTGCTCCATGCAGGCTGACAGCACCCTGCAGACTGGCAGCTCCTTGCAGACTGGCAGCTCTTTGCAGACTGACATCTCTGGCTGCTTCATGCAGACTGACAGCTCTGACTGCTCCATGCAGGCTGACAGCTCCTTGCAGACTGGCAGCTCCTTGCAGACTGGCAGCTCCTTGCAGACTGGCAGCTCCTTGCAGACTGACAGCTCCCTGCAGACTGACAGCTCCTTGCAGACTGACAGCACCCTGCAGACTGGCAGCTCCTTGCAGACTGACAGCTCCCTGCAGACTGGCAGCTCCTTGCAGACTGACAGCTCTTTGCAGACTGGCAGTTCTGGCTGCTTCATGCAGACTGACAGCTCTGACTGCTCCATGCAGGCTGACAGCACCCTGCAGACTGGCAGCTCAGGCTGCTTCAAACAGGCAGGAGGCTCCGGCAGCGCTGTAGAGAAAGAAGGCTCTGATAGCGCTGAACAGGCGGGAGACTCCGACAGCGCGTGGTGCGGGCACTGGTGATACTGGAGCGAGGACACGCACAGGAAGCCTGGTGCGGGGAGCTGCTACCGGAGGACTGGTGTGTGGAGGTGGCACAGGATGTGAAAGGCTAGGGATGTGCACAGGAGGCCTGGTGCGTGAGGCTGGCACCAACTTCACCAGCCGACTAACACGCACCTCAGGACGAGTATGGAGCGCTAACTCAGGTGCCATCAAATCCCCGACACGATCCGTCGGACGAATATGATATCTATAGCACCAAGCTAGCAACTCCCTCATTACTCTCCACTCCACTTTCCCCATTAACTCCTTCACAGTCTCTGCTTCACTCACCTCTAACACCGGCTCTGGTTCTGGTCTCCTCCTTGGCTCCTCACGATAAACAAGGAGAGTTGGCTCAGGTCCATCTCCTGACTCAGCCACTCTCCCTCTGAGCCCCCCCCCCCAATAATGTTTTTGGGGGTGACTCTCGGGTTTCGCTCTGCGCCGCCGTGTCTGTTTCTCCAACTCCATTCGCCTATAGCCTTCTTCGCACTGCTCAAGCGAATCCCATGCGGGCTCCTGCACTCTCTCTGGGTCGGCCGCCCACCTGTCGAGTTCTTCCCACGTCGTATACTCCATGCCATTGCTGTCCATAACGTCCTCCTTTCGCTGCTCCTGCTGTCGCTGCCTGTTACCACGCTGCTCGGTCCGTTGGTGGTGGGTGATTCTGTAACGGCGTTCTTCGTTTGTCGAAAGAGAGTCGGACCGAAATGCAGCGTGGTGGTTAATCATGATCTTTAATGAAGAAAACGGCGATACATTAAATAACTTATAAATACAAAAACAACAAACGGAACGTGAAACTTATTACAGCCTATCTGGTGAACACTGGAACAATCACCCACGAAAGACAAAGCGAAACTCAGGCTACCTAAATACGGTTCCCAATCAGAGGCAACGAGAATCACCTGACTGCTGATTGAGAACCGCCTCAGGCAGCCAAGCCTATACAACACCCCTAATCAGCCGCGATCCCAAATACTACAAACCCCAATACGAAAATACAATAACATAAACCCCTGTCACACCCTGGCCTGACCAAATATATAACGAAAACACAAAAATACAATGACCAAGGCGTGACACACATGTTACTTTTTCTGATAATAAACGCAGTTGACAGTGAAATGACGTTTCTTTTATTGTGTAAAAGAATCGCTGTTTATTGTAAAATTCGACCGAGCGAAAGATCACACATAATTTAACATACAACTTCTTACCTAAATGATTCATACTCCTTTACATGTTAGTATTAAACTAGTATCTACTCAAAACATGAGATTAATCTGTAAAACAAACAATGAGGCATGATTTGGTTTCAACACTGAAGAAGATGTTGGTGAAGAACTATTTTTAAGCGTCTACAGGAGGGCGCACCGGGCTACGCGATGATAAATTGACAGGAGAGTCATTTTTCCTTACTGGAAGGCTAGTCAACTATCTAGAAACACTTCAGATACGAGGTTGGTGTCTCTTTTTTGAACAACAACAAAAAGATGGTGTTAGTCCACTCTGCCACCAGGAGGGAGCTAGCATGCCATGTTTTTTAACTCATACAATGCTGTTTATTTGAACCTATTCAAATGAAAAACATTGCAAAGGAAACAAGCACTCATTAACCTTTTCCCTGTGAGTTCCAAATATCTCAAACAGTTTTTTATTTATTTGCGTGACTGTTCCAAAATGGGATTGTTACTCAACAGGACAGTTAACCCGCCTAGCACGCAAACCAAGCCCTGCTAATTATCTACTGGCTATGTTTCAACTTGTCATTTTTTAAATGATTTTCTAACAAGTTTTATTTTCAAACAGTTTGAATTGAGGTGTGTTTTCCGAAATCCTCATTAATTCACATAAGAATTAGCCCATTTCACCGTTGTGGACAATTTATGTTTGAGGCTTTACTGAGCCAGACAAACTTCTCCCTTCGAGGAGAGCCCAGGCACTTCCCCAGTGATTCCCCAGATCAAGTATCCACACATTTGCCCATCTCTAGTCAGAACTGGCACAAACCTTTTTCCTACGGCACATTTTCTGTCTGCTCCTCATTGCCTTTATTGTTGTTTCCCTTACAAATAATAACTTTGGACATGTGTGTGCGTTCCTATCAAAGTACGGGCTTATTTTCTGCATATGGTGTTGTCGTTTCTACTGTAGCATTCTTTATGTATGGAGCATAATGTATTTACTGTTTTATTTATGTTTTCAAGTACTGGTGACAAATCATGCATTCCGATTCTTGCGTAGATTATAATGGACACACATGAAAAATAATTTTGTGAAGGTTGCACTGATTATAATTAGCTAATGCTAAAGCTATTTCCCAGATACTTGTGGCGCCATGTTTGTTGGCATCATACAATGCATTCTGGTTGTCACGTAAGTGTCTGTCAGACCAAAGATGTTATAACAAAACGAGGTGAAGGGGAGGTGCACTCGACTGGTTTTTGGGGCAACTGGGAACTTTATGGTGCAACTGGGAATTTTCAGGTCGGAAAATTGGAACTCGAGAAAATTGACAGAATTCCCGAGTTCGAATTTCGAGTTAGATGACCGTTCAAATCATTTTTTCCACAGTCGGAGCTTGTTTTTTTTCTGAGTTCCCAGTTGTCTTGAACACACTAAAGTCGGAAGTCTGAGATTTTCAAATTCCTAGTTCCCAGTTGTTTTGAACGCGGCATCAGATTGTAACTAAGGTACCTCAGGCTTGCCAGCTCTAATTCCCCTTTCCAGGTTTATTTTTTTTTAAATGTAGCTCAGAAACTTCTCCTGTGTTTGCCACCATTTATTGATAAATCCTACATCATAGTAATATTTCCTGTATCATATCCCCCGATAATATCTTCCCCCATTTCTACCCCCCATAGACTTGAAAACCCTCCACACATTAAATGAACCCCTCCACAAAGCCCCCATAAAATGATTTCATCCATATCTGGCAACCCTGTTTAGCTTTCGTGTTACAGTTAGGCTAGGCAGCAGGCTTGTATTTGGGGTGATGCTCTGTGAGAATATAACGTTTTATTTGCTTTGTGATTTGTCAAAAACTGTAAACGACTTGTCAAGTAATGTGCTCCGGTTCTTGTATACACTGTAACAAGTACATTGAAGATTTGTAATATGCTGAAAAGTTGCCAAACAAAGTTTGCACAGCCATCTTTGACTTAGACATTTATTTGCTTCTTATAGTGAGTTGCATTCTAGGATTAGGGAGTTTTTGCTTGTCAAACATAAACAAACATGGCTGCCATCATAAAGAATTTAGCGGCTGTTAGCTTAGCTGTTAGGTTGCTAACTTATGTTTGTTTGTTTTTTTTGTCAGCGCCACCTGTTATTTAGACTGGTTTATGGAACGCGTCTGATTGAGGATGTGGTCCGTCTGATGCTTGGATGATGAAGGTCACATTTACCTTTTATTTCCCATCAGCACTAAACATTGTTTAGATGCTTTTCAGACAACAAGGCTGTTTAGAGGCGTTTGCTGCATCATACGTTCTGTTGCTACTGTCCCAATCACATATTTGCGTTGCGATGCTGCAGGGACCACTGAACGCGTCAAAGGGTTAAATGTCCTGACAATGCTCCAAAGCAATGCAACTATCCTTTCCAAGGACGTTGTGGTAAGGTTTACCATAGAATGCTCAATAACCACGCTCTCACCGAGCTCTAAGAAACATATGGTTTGTTATGTGCTAGCTGGGAACACTTTAAGAAGTATCCTTCCAGGTTGATATGTTAATACAGTTACCATTCACTTCAAGTTAAAGTGATGCCCCAAAGGTAAAGTGTCCATACCCCAGTGACAGGTACAGAGTCCATACCCTGAGGCCAGGTTCTTGCTGAAACCGACCGGCATCCCAGTGTGACCTTCAGCTTGGATCAGATGTAACAATCCTGTAAAGTGAGTGTGTGTGTGTGTGTGTGTGTGTGTGTGTGTGTGTGTGTGTGTGTGTGTGTGTGTGTGTGTGTGTGTGTGGCGTTACCTGAGGTGGGTGACTTGCTTCTCTCCATGTCCATGGATACCTGGTTATCGGAGAGTTCTGTAAGGCCTGTCGCAGCCAATCAGATTCCAACAGGATGAGGCGGAGGAGGAGAACGTGGGATAGAGAGAGACTCTTCAGTCATGGTCATATAAAGAAAGCATGGTGATATAACAGACAGTTGACAGTGCCGTAACAGCATCTGTTGCCATGGAGACACAACATACAGTCATCAGTAGCATAACGTTGTCCGTTGCTGAGGCGGACCACTCTGATCCTGACGCAACTCACAAGATTCAGGAAGTTTTCCCCGCATACATGATGATCATTTATACCACAGCATTGTTTAATACAGGATTCTGATTGGCTAGAAAGGCATTTTATAGCGTGCGTCAATTTCAGATATATAGAAATTGGACACCTCTGAAGTAGTCCCATCTTCCGTTTCTTTACTTATACCGTGGTCTACAGAGGTCACACAGCTCAATATAGCTTTACTTATACAGTGGTCTGCAGAGGCCACACATCTCAATATAGCTTTACTTATACAGTGGTCTGCAGAGGTCACACAGCTCAATATAGCTTTACTTATACAGTGGTCTGCAGAGGCCACACATCTCAATATAGCTTTACTTATACAGTGGTCTGCAGAGGCCACACATCTCAATATAGCTTTATTTATACAGTGGTCTGCAGAGGCCACACAGCTCAATATAGCTTTACATATACCGTGGTCTGCAGAGGCCACACAGCTCAATATAGCTATAGCTAAAAGTTCAACATTAATAATTTCCGTCTGTGTTGAAGCTCAGGATCAGCTTAGTTCACTACCAGCATGTATGGCAATGAACACCACATGACATGAGGCCTGCACTGCAGAGTTTGGCTGAGTATTCAGCCCGAGGCCTGTAATGTCAGCGCATCAGATATGACCCAACTCAATCATTGTCATTGTTTGCTCTTCAATGAATCACATTGATTTTATAAAGCCATTTTTACATCAGCACTTGTCACAAAGTACAGATACCCAGCCTATAACCCCAAAGAGCTTTACAGATACCCAGCCTATAACCCCAAAGAGCTTTACAGATACCCAGCCTATAACCCCAAAGTACTTTACAGATACCCAGCCTATAACCCCAAAGTACTTTACAGATACCCAGCCTATAACCCCAAAGAGCTTTACAGATACCCAGCCTATAACCCCAAAGAGCTTTACAGATACCCAGCCTATAACCCCAAAGAGCTTTACAGAAACCCAGCCTATAACCCCAAAGAGCTTTACAGATACCCAGCCTATAACCCCAAAGAGCTTTACAGAAACCCAGCCTATAACCCCAAAGAGCTTTACAGATACCCAGCCTATAACCCCAAAGAACTTTACAGAAACCCAGCCTATAACCCCAAAGAGCAAGCAATGCAGAGGCAGATGCACAGTGGCTAGGAAAATGCAGGAACCTAGGAAGAATCTTAGAGAGGAACCAGGCTTAGAGGGGTTGGGCCTACATTGCCCTGTGATTGACATCTGAACGTTAAAGTAATGACAAATGTATTTAAACAGCAGCACAAGCCTCATTCAAACAGATACACACAGATGATAAAGAGGCGAAGACCTCGTCGCAGCGCGATCAAGTTGATCTTAAAGCTAGTAAAAACCAAAAATCTCATGTGAAATCTAAACTGGAGTCTTTTACCGAAACTTTCAGTTGAATGTCTTGAAATTCGGGAAAACGTGCAGTGTTCTAACTGAGTAACTGTGCTGGGACAAAACTCAGCTGCAGTGTTTTCATACATTTTTGACTCTGATCAACCATAGGGAAACAAAAGCCTGAAATGTTTCATTTGAAGTCATTCATCAAATGAATGCTTGGTTCTTGAAGTTGTGAAATAAAACAAAGTCCATTTTGATTCAATGTCACAAATCATTTATTAATAAAAGAAAAACGTTTACTCGGCTAGTCCACATAGTAGTTGTAGTTAGATGTAGTTAGACATAGTAGTTGATGTCTGGATGTCTATGTCATGATTGAAAGTTTACTCACGCAAATCTCTGTGCTGCATTTACAATGTATACAGTGTCATGGCTTTTTGACATTTAGTCACTTCATAAAAGGGGACCCTTGGCAAAAGGACATACTATATTGACATAACTGGAATATGATTAAATAATTCATAGGTTTTGATAAAGCACTGGCATTTGATTCAATAATGGCTGTGCCACTGGGATTTGTTTCAGAGCTGTTTCAGAAACAATCAATGTCATTCCAATCATCTCTCCAGTACGTCCCCTTGCCATAATCCTCTTGCGTCTCTGTTCCCTTGGTCCCTTCTTCCCTTGTCCCCTTGTCTCCCTCCCCAGTCTCCTTGCCTTGAGGATGGCCTGACTTACTCTGATAGGACGTACGGATCCTTTTCTTTGAATCTGAATAAAAGTGAGACAGACCACGCATGCAAAAGTCTGCAGGCAGGCCCACATGCCCACACCAGCAGCCACAGTCACCAAAAGAGAGGGATGAGGAGGAGGGAGAGAGAGAAGAACACAAAGGCCCAGAGTGAAAAATAAAGTGAAGGCAAGCAGCAACCCAGTTAGTGTAAAGGAGAACAGAGCAACCCAGGTTCCAACCCCAAACAGTAACTGATCCTACTTATCCCAAAATGAAAAAGCATTGTACAGGAATAGACAGAAACCTAGTAGTGTGGGGGAAAATAAGGACAAACCCAGTCCACCTTCCCAATGTCCAATTAGCATTACTTGTGCAACTTGCTGATTAGGCAAAGTTGATGTACAATTGTATTTCTGGAAAAGCATTGTTTATCAATTGGAATTGAGTGTAAGAAAAGTGCAATACTGCAATAAAACCAACACTAAAACGTCTACTTATGTGAGATGAAAACACATATAGTCCTATTCACATAGACATGTGGTAGGGACAACAGCTAAAGGACATCATACTCAGTGTTTGCATGTTTTTATTCTCTTAACCTTTGTTTGACTATGCAGATAAGCAACGTGAACGTGAGTTAAGCTGGCCATTACTGAAAAGGAGAAAAGTAGCAACTTCAGGGGCGAGAGCAGCCCTTTCTACCCCTCTCTTTTCTCTCTTCTAAAAGAGACTGATTGATCTGACTAAGGCTACCCTGGGAGACTTCACTGAAGCAGAGAATAGTCCCGTCGCTCTATAAAAGCTCTTGCGCAACACCAAAGGAGAGAAGGACTCAAAGCCCAGAGTCATCCTCCTCCTACCTCCACCGCTGCCAAACAAAGTCCTGAATACATGGAAGGCTTCTTCAGGTATACTTGTGGGAGTTTTCACAAGATAAAAAAGCCTTTCCAAGAGCGCGAGGAGGGTTTAAAACGTACATTAAACTGTCCTTCAGGGAAACAATACAAAGGTTATGCCTCCGAAGTTATCCTCAACCTTTTCTCTACTTTTAAGTTCTTGTGGGTTTTCCTCAGAAAATGGACCGACGGCGAGGGCACTGCATCTGTGTCTGTCTGTGGGTCTGCAGGCATGTGCATACGCATGTGTGTGTAGTGGGAGGGTGGAGGGGGCTGGGAGGAGTGATGTAGTCACAGGGTGTACCGGCACCGGTCCAGATTAGTAGTACTCAGAAGGGTGTCAGTCTCAGGAAAGCTTCTGTGACTTATCTTAGAGTAGTGCTGAAGCCGGACTAACAGAAAGAACCACAACATGCACATGATGCTCCCGCGGAATGCAGCCTGTCACATGCACCTCATGTGGCTGTTTGTGAACAGTTGTGTGTGGGTTTTTTAAAATTTTGCACATGTACTGTATGTATGTCTGTACTGTAGGGATACAGAGAGGTTAGGAAAAGAGACAGGAACGAGAAGGAATGGACAGATAAGATAGAGAGACAGAATTGGAGACTACGGTCGTAACGAATGCAAAAGAAAAGGTGTGTGTGAGAGAGAGAGACAGACAGAGACGGAGAGAGAGAGAGAATTGTTGATACAGTGCATTCGGAAAGTATTCAGACCAATTTTTACACATTTTGTTACGTTACATAAGTATTCAGACCCATTACTCAGTACTTTGTTGAATAACCTTTGGCAGTGATTACAGCCTTGAGACTTCTTGGGTATGATGCTACAAGCTTGACACACCTGTATTTTGGGAGTTTCTCCCATTCTTCTCTGCAGATCCTCTCAAGCTCTGTCAGGTTGGATGGGGAGCATTGCTGCACAGCTATTTTCAGGTCCCTCCAGAGATGTTCGATCGGGTTCAAGTCTGGGCTCTGGCTAGGACACTCAAGGACATTCAGAGACTTTCCCAAAACCACTCCTGCGTTGTCTTGACTGTGTGCTTAGGGTTGTTGTCCTGTTGGAAGGTGAACCTTTGCCCCAGTCTGAGATCCTGAGCGCTCTGGAGCAGGTTTTCATCATGGATCTCTCTGTACTTTGCTCCGTTCATCTTTCCCTCAAGCTTGACTAGTCTCCCATTCCCTGCCGCTGAAAAACATCCCCACAGCATGATGCTGCCACCCCCATGCTTCACCGTAGGGATAGTGCCAGGTTTCCTCCAGGTGTGACGCTTGGCATTCAGGCCAAAGAGTTCAATCTTGGTTTCATCAGACCAGAGAATCTTGTTTCTCATGGTCTGAGAGTCCTTTAGGTGCCTTTTGGCAAACTCCAAGCGGGCTGTCATGTGCCTTTTACTGAGGAGTGGCTTCCGTCTGGCCACTCTACCATAAAGGCCTGATTGGTAGAGTGCTGCAGAGATGGTTGTCCTTTTGGAAGGTTCTCCCATCTCCACAGAGGAACTCTGGAGCTCTGTCAGAGTGACCATTGGGTTCTTGGTCACTTCCCTGACCAAGGCCCTTTTCTCCAATTGCTCAGGTTGCCCGGGCGGACAGATTCTAGGAAGAGACTTGGTGATTCCAAACGTTTTCATTTAAGAATGATGGAGGTCACTGTGTTCTTGAGGACCTTCAAAGCTGCAAAAATATTTTGGTAGCTTTTCCCAGATCTGTGCCTCGACACAATCCTGTCTCGGAGCTCTACGGACAATTCCTTCTACCTCATGGCTTGGTTTTTGCTCTGACATGCACTGTCAACTGTGGAACCTTCTATAGACAGGTGTTTGTCTTTCCAAATCAGGTCCAATCAATTGAATTTACCACTGGTGGACTCCAATCAAGTTGGAGAAACATCTCAAGGATGATCAATGGAAACAGGGTGCAACTGAGCTCAATTTCGAGTCTCACAGCAAAGGGTCTGAATAGTTAAGTAAATAAGCTATTCCTTTTTTTTTTTTATTATACATTTGCAAACATGTCCAAAAACCTGTTTTGCTTCGTCATTATGGGGTATTCTGTGTCGATTGCCAAGAAAATCAATTTTAGAACAAGGCAGTAAGGTAACAAGATGTTGAAAAAGTCAAGGGGTCTGCATACTTCCCGAATGCACTGTATGTCTGTGTGCGCAAACATACCAATACATGTGTTTATGTTAATGTGCATATGAGTTTGTATATATGTGTGTGTGTGTGTGTGTGTGTGTGTGTGTGTGTGTGTGTGTGTGTGTGTGTGTGTGTGTGTGTGTGTGTGTGTGTGTGTGTGGAACACGGGGTGTGGGTGTTCCCCTACCTGAGGTGGACTGTCTGTTCTTGCGTGGGGAGCGTGTGAGTCGTTGGTAGGGGTCTGCGGCTCCGTAGAGGTCCAGTGTGCCCATACACATCAGGATCGTCTTCTGAAGGAAGTCCACCACCGTTAGACCATTACAGTTCCCAAACGCTAGGCTGACACACACACACACACACACACACACAGAGAGGAGAAGAGCGTGAGAACCAGCCACTACCTAGTTAGTGTGAAACTGAAGGGAGAAAACGGAGAGAGAAACCTGAGGTTTGAAACCCATAGCCTAAAAAATAATTCCTATCTATAGTATAATACAATTTACCAGAAGCTCGTCTGTTCAGGAAACACACACAAAAAATACGAGGCATCTTTTCCCATACATACATTATTCAGAGATCACAGAATCAGAGATTACATCAGGGATTCTTACACATGGAATCACTGAAAATGGAAAGTGGTACGTTTCCCCCACAATTTCCTGTATTGTGGCAACAACATCCCTGTGTACTGAGAAGCATGATGACCAGCATACCAATACTACATTGCCAATCAACAGCATGCCTGAAATACTGTAGGAAGACTTATAATAATACTTTGGTGGGTGCTTATATTTGTCCCATTTCACACATGTACAAGTGTGTATTAATACACATGTGGATTGGATATCTTCTTTTTGCATATCCCAACTCAGAGAGTGGGTTCACGGCCAGGCTCTGCCATTATCAAAGGGGACCCTGGAGCAATTAGGGTTAAGTGCCTTGCTCAAGGGCACTTCGCCAGCAACCGAAAGCCCAATGTTCTAACGGCTAGACTACCTGTCATTCCAGTTCCAGAAAACATCTTCAGCATACGAGCAACGTTACAATGTCCACACTAGAACCAACATCACTTGGAATCCAGCTCAATATATTGCTTCTAAATACCACTGTAACATATCCCCAGGGTGTGTGTGTTGAGTGTAGGCCTAAAAGCGCCTGGGGAAGACACACGGAAGAGATGACTCAAACACACTTGAAAATGTTAATAGCTTCTCAGGGGTAAGGTTAGTGACCTTTTCCGTGTATTCCCCCAGTAATGTAGACTCTTTTTTTTTTTAAAGAGCTGCGAATTTATCAGATTTTTCGACCAACTCTGCCATTCAGAACAGAAGTTTGTAAATGGCCTTGAGGCTGTCTATTGATTAACTGTAGAGAAAGAGCAAACTTAGATTCTCTCCTCTGTCAAAGCAGGTTATCTTCCCAGCAAACCATACAAGCTGCATTTTCTACCTTTTAATCATGTTTTACTGATTACCGTTTCCCTCTGCTACACTTGAATCATAGATGGGAACTGAGTGTTATGAAAAATGTATCCGGGTGAGGCAGAAAAATAACATTCATTTCATGCTGTGTATTTAGGCGAATACTTTATTCCATTTATTAGAAAATAGTAGCTGGGCTGATGAATAAAACAGTGTTTTGCTTGAGAGGTGGAAAATGAGAAGGATATGATGTGAATCACTTTGAAGACAAAAGAAGCCTGACAACAATCAAGAGGCGCAGCTCAGTCAGAGAGACAGAGAGAGACAAAGAGGGAGAGAGGAGGTAAGAGAGAGGGAAATACGGGGAGATAGAGAGAGAGTGTGTGTGTGGGGGGGGTGTAAAAAAAATCTGGATTGTGTGATACAGATAGACAGAGAGAAAGAAAGACAGAGAGCGATAGAGGGAAAGGGAAGGCGGGAACATGAAAGAGCAGGGAACAGACATGGAGTGGAGAGGGGGGAGAGATGAAGCGAGAGCTGGAGAACAAGAGTGAGAGATGGATGGTGTGAGCGTGGAAGTGAAAGGTAGTCAGGGCACTGAGACACATAGAGAGTACAGGGTCACTCACAGGCCGTAGGCAGAGTTGATGTCCAGGCTGGTGATCTGCTGGGGGGGCTCTCCATCCACCCACTGCAGCTGCACCACCATCTCAGCCTGGTACCCCGGGGGCATCCGCACTGGACGACTCTTCACCCTGACATACAGAGCAGGACGGGGAGGGAGAGGATGGAGGGAAAGGGGGAGGGAGGAGGGGAGAACGGGAGAGGTAGAGATAGAAAGAGAGTTGAAGGAGATTGTTAAGAGCGAGGGGAGCTTGAGAGTTAGAAGGAGAAAGGGAGAGATTGGACGTGTGATGCATATCAATTCACTCGTCCGGACGCTGTTGTTCAATATATCGTCTGCATTTTCTTAGGAACTCTGCGTAAATCGGGTTTTTCCAGTGGAGCCAGTTGAGGTGGCTGACAGGAGTGACTCACTTGAGGCAGGGGAGGCTGTCCTGTGTGCCACTGCCAGGGCTACCGGGCGGCTGGGGGGAACTGGGGTCCGAGAAACACGGGTTGTTCTCTGCCTCTGACGGGGAGATGACGTCCTCTGAATCAAACTGCAGGCGCACCTCTAGTGACTGTCAAACACATGCACACACACATAGATGCAGAGATTTGCTGGGACTGATATAGCAAGCATACTCACTGGCATACCTCACTAAACAAGTCAACTAACCCTCAAGCCCTTTATACGTTAAAATCAGGTGTTCTGGTGGTAAAACAACTGTGGAATGTGAAATGACTTGGGAAGCGGGTTTGGAAACGTCTCTCATCCACTCACCACTATCTGCGTGTTGGCGTCGTGTTTGCTGAACCGGTAGAGGATGACGTGGGAAGAAATGCCCACCACACAGAAGAGACGGCTATGTGGGCACCAGCTGACCATCTGAACGGCGTAGGGGTCCTCCTCTACCAGCTCGCCCGCCCGCCCATCTCCCGCCTTGGGCTTCTCAAAGACCTTGGACGTCTTCAGCTTGTACAGCATCTGCAGTGTAACTGGTCACACGAGACAGGGAGGTATATAGATTGCGTTCCAAATGGCCCTTTGTAGTGCACTACTTTTGACCAGGGCCTAAAGGGAATAGGGTTTACAGTATATGTAAAAACCCAAATAACTTCACAGATCTTCATTGTAAAGGGTTTAAACACTGTTTCCCATGCTTGTTCAATGAACCATAAACAATTAATGAACATGTACCTGTGGAACGGTCGTTAAGACACTAACAACTTACAGACAGTAGGCAATTAAGGTCACAGTTGTGAAAACGTAGGACACTAAAGAGGCCTTTCTACGGACTCTGAAAAACACCAAAAGAAAGATGCCCAGGGTCCCTGCTCAACTGCGTGAACGTGCCTTAGGCATGCTGCAAGGAGGCATGAGGACAGCAGATGTGGCCAGGGCAATAAATTGCAATGTCCGTACTGTGAGAAGCCTACGACAGCGCTACAGGGAGACAGGACGGACAGCTGATCGTCCTCGCAGTGGCAGACCACGTGTAACAACACCTGCACAGGATCAGTACATCCGAACATCACACCTGCGGGACAGGTACAGGATGACAACAACCCACCGTCACTAGACCAGACAGGACTGGCAAAAAGTGCTCTTCTCTGACGAGTCGCGGTTTTGTCTCACCAGGGATGATGGTCGGATTCGCATTTATCGTCGAAGGAATGAGCGTTACACTGAGGCCTGTACTCTGGAGTGTGATTGATTTGGAGGTGGAGGGTCCGTCATGGTCTGGGGCGGTGTGTCAAAGCATCATCAGACTGAGCTTGTTGTCATTGCAACAATCTCAACGCTGTGTGTTACAGGGAAGACAACCTCCTCCCTCATGTGGTACTCTTCCTGCAGGCTCACCCTGACATGACCCTCCAGCATGACAATGCCACCAGCCATACTGCTCGTTCTGTGAGTGATTTCCAGCAAGACAGGAATGTCAGTATTCTGCCATGGCCAGCAAAGACCCCGGATCTCAATCCCATCGAGCACATCTGGGACCTGTTGGATTGGAGGGTGAGGGCTAGGGCCATTCCCCCCAGAAATGTCTGGGAACTTGCAGGTGCCTTGGTGGAAGAGTGGGATAACATCTCACAGCAATAACTGGCAAATCTGGTGCCGTCCATGAGGAGATGCACTGCAGTACTTAATGCAGCTGGTGGCCACACCAGGTACTGACTGATACTTATCATTTTGACCCCCCCTTTGTTCAGGGACACATTATTCCATTTATGTTAGTCACATGTCTGTGGCACTTGTTCAGTTTATGTCTCAGTTGTTGAATCTTGTTATGTTCGTACAAATATTGTTAAGTTTGCTGAAAATAAACGCAGTTGACAGTGAGAGGACGTTTATAAATGGATGAATTTAGTTATTATGGGGCGACGGATAGCCTAGCGGTAATAGCATTGGGCCAGTAACCGAAAGGTTGCTCGTTTGAAATTCCTACGCTGACTAGGTGCAGATCTGCCCTTGAGCAAGGCACTTAACCCTAATTGCGCCAGGGTCGCTGTCAATAATGGCTGATCCCTGGCCATGACCCCACTCTCCAAGGTTGTCTCAGGGGTGTCGGAAAGGCAAACAAAAATACACTTCCACTTCGCACTTGTACAGGTCACCCATACGCGAAACAGGACAAGAGTAAGCACCGCCTACTTGACTTGACTTTACTCTACTACCCCACCACGTTATGTAATCGTAGACGACACGTGTTAGAGATTATTGCCGACATTCAGCGTAAGAAAGGGTGGAGGGAGAGAACTTACTAGCAGAGGCGTCCCAAAACTTTACGGTTCCGTCTGCGTGTCTGCAGAAAGGATCAAAGACAGGGAAAGAGGTCAAGAGCACAGTCCGTTTCTAAAACTGTAGCAGAATTAGACATTCCCGCTCTAATGCTTCTACCGATGATAAACACCAGAGGAGTAGAGGAAAACTTTACTACATCCTGTCCGAATAAATATAACCAGTGACTCAATGTTTGTTCACACCTACTGGGAACAGATGTCAATTCTACGCGTACTCCACATTGGTTCCAGGTCCTTTCATTGAAATGACGTGGAAAAGACATTGTTTCAACGAGTGTGTGCCCAGTGGCCAAGCTTTAAAAAAAAAAATTTTAAGTCTCCATCCAACAGCATGGAACCCACTGACTTACCCTGTGACGATGATCTCTGGGTAGGTCTGTGAGCCTAGTGTCCATGTGCCACCGCTCACTGGCCACTCCTGTCATCAATTAAACAGGTGGTCATGGATTGTAAGAAACAGCAGGTCATGAACTGAAAAATGCAGGACGTAATTGAGTTTTTATTTTTTTTGCTTCAGCCATCTTGTCATTGTCTGACCTATGACCTGTAGCGTACCTTGTGGCTGTAGCCAGTCTTCTTCTGCTTGGCCCCTATGGAGTAGAGGATGGGGATGATGTCAGGAGGGCACTCAGCGAAGTAAGCCGTACAGGTGACAGGAGACTCGTGGATGTCCATTGGGTAGGGGTTCTCAAAGATGGGGAAGCTGCAGAAGGGAGAGGGAACTGTTATAGCGTGCATGTAGAGTTCTCACCAGGGAGACGTGGACGTCTGTGACTGCTACAGAACGTCATCACCAAAATATCTAAATAGCAAAGAAGCAAAAGGTACACCGCTCTGAGTATTGCAGTTCATGTACACTGAGTGGACAAAACATTAAGAACACCTTCCTGATATTGAGTTGACCTCAGAAACAGCCTCAATTGGTTGTGGCGTGGACTCTACAAGGTGTCGAAAGCATTCCACAGGGATGCTGGCCCCATGTTGACTCCAACACTTCCCACAGTTGTGTCAAGTTTGCTGGATGTCCTTTGGGTGTTACTTTAGACCATTCTTGACACACACGGGAAACTGTTGAGCGTGGAAAAACCCAGCAGCGTTGCAGTTCTTGACACAAACCGGTGCGCCAGGCACCCACTACTCCTCCCCTTCATCGACACTGATCGAAGTGGATTTAACAGGTGACATCAATAAGGGATCCTAGCGTTCACCTGGATTCATAGAAAGAGCAGGTGGTCCTAATGTTTTATAGTGTATATCTAATGGGTATTTCTTTGCAGGGAGATAATAATAATAATATTTCACCCAGGTCACCACTTAAGTTCTTCCCAGCACCTTATTGTCCAATTAGTGTTTCTTATCAACATCCTGATAATGTTAACACAGCTACTGATAACTAGCTTGGACGTCCCTGTCCCTCCTTCAGCTCCCTCCATCATAGGGCTGATGTATCATCGACAGAGAGTGTCATCAAGGAGGCTATTTTAAGAAGAGCAGTGGTGTGACGGTGTCACAGTGACATGGTCTTTGTCCTGCTTCCTGAGTGATGATGACACGTTAGTGACAGACAGCTGACCGGAGTGGCAGGGGACTAAGGTTCTCTCAAGGCAATGTGACACATTTGGGTGGATGTGTGTTGTGTGTGTGTGTGTGTATATGTGTCTGTGTGCATTTATTTTTCTTTGTTTTAATGGCATCTGTAACCCTCTCTCTTAATCAGCCAATGGAATGTGCCGATAGTGTGTCTATGTTTAAATCCATTGATGCTGTTTGGGACTCTTATAGCTGTTACGTGGTGTTAGAGGGCTGTTACCCCTCCTGCCACATCGAGTCACATCAGGAGGTGACAGTCTGCTCCCCTCTGGACCACAGCAGGACACCTCACTGCAGGAAGGTGTGTGTGTGTGTGTGTGTGTGTGTGTGTGTGTGTGTGTGTGTGTGTGTGTGTGTGTGTGTGTGTGTGTGTGTGTGTGTGTGTGTGTGTGTGTGTGTGTGTGTGTGTGTGTGTGCGTGTGTGTGTGTGTGCGTGTGTGCGTGTGTGCCGTACATACTTGCTCTGTGTCAGATCCACCACGATGAAGTCCTTTTCTAAAAGCACAACCACTGCATAAGGATCCTGGACCTCTGTAGACAGTCACATAGATATGCAGAGTAGTGAATTACATTCATATACAGAACCAATAGATGTAGTAGACACAGGGAACGTAATACGGTGGAAATCCTTCACTCCAATACTTCAAATAGAAATGTAAATATATGAATGGGTACGTGTGTGTGCGCGAGCGTGTGTACTTTGTACTGAAGTCCCTGTTCCTCTGCTCTCCCAGGTATGTGACAGAGAGAGAGCAGATATAGTAATTTAAGGTCTCACAGAGGCACTCATTACCATCACACCTTTGACTCAAATTAGACTAATTATCATGGAGAGAGAGAGAGAGAGAGAGAGAGAGAGAGAGAGAGAGAGACAGAGACAGAAACAGAGACAGAGACAGAGGCAGAGTAAGAGTCAGCAAGTGAGTGAAAGAGAGAGGGCCAGTGAAAGAGAGAGGGCCAGTGAGAGAGAGAGAGAGAGAGAGAGAGAGCGAGCGAGAGAGAGTCGAAAACAGCATGTCCAGAAACTTTTGCTTCTTTCAAACCCAACCTACTGACCTCCACCCGCCCCCCATCCCTTCCCTCACCGTTGGAGTATGGGGTGTCACAGAGTACTAGGAACTCTACGATAGGGTGGTCCATCTCCAGCACTGTGATGGCCTTGCCGTGCATGATGGTCAGGGTGGGCCTCCTTCCACCGGACTTGTCATATGACAGACCCCCAGAGAAGATGACATAGGGCTCACTGCTGTGGAAACAAAGACAAACAGGTCTTAAGGACTGACATTATTGTGATCACGTGTCAATATCATGACGGAGTGATCAAGTGTCGCTATGGAATCCAGGAAATATTCAATGTCGGTATAACATAGGATGATTGGTCACGAGAGAGTTCGTGAACTTGTCACACAATAGACGGACAGTAAGCTGTCATGGATGATCATGAAAAACATCATGTCCTGTTTACGACAGACAGCTGATGGTTCGCTGACACACCACCCAAGCTAAGCCTTCCCAACAAATTAAACCATGAGACTACGAGAAACATCACAGTGTCTAAAAGAAGTGAAAGATTTAATCAGACCTACAGTATAATATAGATACTTAATGGAGGAATATTAAAAAATCACATGGCAGGATAACGATGTACAGTATATTTCAGCCAATGGTGCCCTTCCTTCCCACAGGGCTGCTTGGCATAATTCTTCCTGTCTGTCTCAGTGACTCCACGGGAACAGAGAGAGACATTGAGCCCACAGCCCACAGAATGACTGGGAATGTGTTTGTCTGGTCTGGGCCAGACAAACACAACCACTCAAGGGCACAGCGGTCATCAGAGACAACCACCCACGGTCACAACGGGCGTCATTATCAGACACAATCCACCCACGGTCATGATGACCGTCAGAGACAACCACCCACGGACCTGACGGTCACACCGGTCATCAAACACGAGCACACACGGTCTCACGGTCACAATGACCATCAGACACAACCACCGGCGATCCTCCAGATCAGACACAACCACAAACCGTCACGGTCACAAAGACCATCAGACACAACCACCCACGGCCACGGTCACAATGACCATCAGCCACAACCACCCACGGTAACAATGACCATCAGACATAAACCACCCACGGTAACAATGACCATCAGACATAAACCACCCACGGTCACGGTCACAATGACCATCAGACACAACCACCGGCGGTCCTCCAGATCAGACACAACCACAAACTGGCACGGTCACAAAGACCATCAGACACAAACAACCCACGGTCACGGTCGCAATGACCATCAGACACAAACCACCCACGGTAACAATGACCATCAGACACAAACCACCCACGGTCACAATGACCACCAGACACAAACCACCCACAGTCACGGTCACAATGACCATCAGACACAAACCACCCACGGTCACGGTGACAATGACCATCAGACACAAACCACCCACGGTCACAGTCACAATGACCATCAGACACAAACCACCCACGGTCACAGTCACGGTCACAATGACCATCAGACACAAACCACCCACGGTCACGGTCACAATGACCATCAGACACAAACCACCCACGGTCACGGTCACGGTCACAATGACCATCAGACACAAACCACCCATGGTCATAATGGCCATAAGATAACAACCGCCCCCCCGTCAAAGTCAGGGTCATGGCCGTGAGTAACAAGAGCGTTGTGCTGTTGTCACTCAGCATTACAAAGCGTGGTCACACCCTGAAAGGCACAGTCTAAAGTGTTGTCTCAGTCTCAGTGGTGCACCTGGGCTTCCTTTGCTTGTCAATCTAGCTCTTTAATACACAACTACAACTATATGATTTTACAAGCCTCCATTGTAATTGACGAGCCACTGAAGGGAGAAATAGGAAGAGATAATTAGGAACAATCATGCATTCCAAACAGTCAACACAGAGCATCAAGCCAAGAGGGAATTCTGCTTCAGAGGCACCTAATCAATCCCATGTCTGGAGATGAAACGCTTCTTAACAGCTCCCTGGTAAAGGCTCCCTGTATTTTCTACTGTTTTCTGTGATTGAAAGCCAGCGTGTGACTCAGACCTATCTGGAGCTCGTTCCTACCAGGTTTCACTTCTGAACAACACGCTGTGATCAAAATAGTTTTTGGCAAATACAAACATCGGAAACTTGACAAATACATTTTTCACTACAGGGGAACTGCTCTTGGCAATAATTTGAAATATCATAGGGAAAATGTCTCTATTTGAGGGTAAATGGAATAGAAAGCAACAACCTTTATGAAAATCCCACTACCTGAAAAGTGGTTATGGCAAAGACATTTCATTTGACAGAACACAAGGCAGCTTCGCCTGGCACTAGAGTGCCATGTTGGTTCGTACAGCACAGGGTGGGATGGAGGGATCTGGGGTCTGTTGGGTAGGTGTATGAGATGAAGAGAGGCAGAGTATTCACCTGTTCCTGGAGGTCTTGTATTCCACCTTGAGGATGGGCTTACACGACTCTTTCCTCCCGTCCTTCAGTATCTTCCCTGGGGGAGACGGGGGAAAAAAAGGGGAAGCCATGTTGGGCACATCAACAAAATGAGCCAGTTATGTTGTTTTTAATCCTCATATCATTAGATAGTTATGACTTTGTTGTCCAAGCTTCTTCACCACCATCTCTCTTCAAATCCAACTGCAATTGGAAATGGATTCAAGTGTCCCGTGTGAATTTAAGTATGCTTCCTCGAACTCTCTCTCTCTCTTTCTCTTCTCTCGGAAGACCTGAGCCCTAGGACCATGCCTCAGGACTACCTGTCTTGATGACTAAACTCTCTCTCTAACTCTCTCTCTAACTCTCTCTCTAACTCTGAATGATCGCCTATGAAAAGCCAACTGACATTTACTCCTGAGGTGCTGACCTGTTGCACCCTCTACAACCACTGTGATTATTATTATTTGACCCTGCTGGTCATCTATGAACACTTGAACATCTTGGCCATGTACTGATATAATCTCCACCCGGCACAGCCTGAAGAGGACTAGACACGGTGCTTCTACATCTGCATTGCTTTGCTGTTTGGGGTTTTAGGCTGAGTTTCTGTACAGGACTTTGTGACATCAGCTGATGTAAGAAGGGCTTTATAAATACATTTGATTGATTGATTGATGTCAGACTGATCCAATACTAGGCCTATACACAGCTCAAAGTGATGTCTGACTGATCCAACACCAGGCCTATACACAGCTCAAAGTGATGTCTGACTGATCCAACTCCAGGCCCAAACTAAATTCACATGGCAGGATAACGATGTACAGTATATTTCAGCCAATCGTGCCCTTCCTTCCCACAGTGCTGCTTGGCAAAACCCTTCCTGTCTGTCTCAGTGAGTCAGCCAGAACAGAGAGAGATAGTTAGCCCACAGCCCACAGAATGACTGTGAATGTGTTCGTCTGGTCTGGGCCACCCACAGGCACGGCGGTCATCAGAGACAACCACCCATGGTCACGACGGGCATCACGATCATACACAAACCACCCACAGCCATGAAGACGATCAGACTAACACAGCTATGGTCCCGATAGACAGATCTTCGGTCCTCTATTCCATCCCTATTACTCATCCCCAGTGTGACAGGCAGTCAGATAGACAGACACGGTGTGTCCTTCCTGAGTGTCTGGTGGAGTCTTTCATGAGGAAAGTCACAGGGTCAAACTGTGCCGCCTACACACAGACCACGCCGACACAGCGTCAGAGAGCCAAGGCCGTGGCAGAAACGCAGAGCTTGCTCATTGCAATCAGAGCTCCTCAAAGAGTATTCAGCGAACATCTGACCTGATGAGGCACCTATTCATCTGCTGGGTGGCGGAGTGTACGCTCAGGACCTTGGAAAATCTACGGACTCACCAAGTCACTGTAACGTGTCTTGACGTCACCGGCAGCAAAGGTTCATGATTTAAAGCAATATCAATCGATGCCATGTGTTTTCGCTCTTGTCTAGATCCGCAAATCCATCTACATCGCAAACGTCCCCTCAATGACCACCGCATGTGCTGTGTCACCACAGGGTCAGGGCTGTAGGGTCAGAGGTTATGTGTGTGTGTGTGCGTGTGCGTGTGCGTGTGCCTC
This sequence comes from Oncorhynchus kisutch, assembly GCF_002021735.2. NCBI lineage: Eukaryota > Metazoa > Chordata > Actinopteri > Salmoniformes > Salmonidae > Oncorhynchus > Oncorhynchus kisutch. The sequence continues at coordinate 14,865,171 of NC_034199.2, read as the reverse complement.
ACCGTGAGGGTAGGTGATCTGAATGGGCCTGGCTGTGTTTCTCAGGTTCCACATAGTCAGGCTGCCATCTGAGTGGCTGCACATGAACTGCTTCCCCTCGTGATGCCAGCTCACAGAATGGATAGCCTGGAGAGAGGGGTAAAGGGTATAGGGAAGGAGGGAGGTAAAGGGTATAGGGAAGGAGGGAGGTAAAGGGTATAGGGAAGGAGGGAGGTAAAGGGTATAGGGAAGGAGGGAGGTAAAGGGTATAGGGAAGGAGGGAGGTAAGGGGTATAGGGAAGGAGAGAGGTAAAGGGTATAGGGAAGGAGAGAGGTAAAGGGTATAGGGTATAGGGAAGGAGGGAGAAACAGAGAGAGAGGTAAAGGGTATAGGGAAGGAGGGAGAAACAGAGAGAGGTAAAGGGACTAGGGAAGGAGAGAGACACAGAGAGAGGTAAAGGGGACAGGGAAGAAGAGAGACACAGAGAGAGGTAAAGGGTATAGGGAAGGAGAGAGAAACAGAGAAAGGTAAAGGGTATAGGGACGGAGGGAGAAACAGAGAGAGGTAAAGGGTATAGGGAAGGAGAGAGACACAGAGAGAGGTAAAGGGTATAGGGAAGGAGAGAGACACAGAGAGAGGTAAAGGGTATAGGGAAGGAGGGAGAAACAGCGAGAGGTAAAGGGTATAAGGAAGGAGAGAGACACAGAGAGAGGTAAAGGGTATAGGGAAGGAGAGAGACACAGAGAGAGAGGTAAAGGGTATAGGGAAGGAGGGAGGGTAACGTGGAAAGAGAAACAGAGAGAGAGGTAAAGGGTATAGGGAAGGAGGGAGGGAGGGTAACGTGGAAAGAGGGAGAAACAGAGATAGAGGTAAAGGGTATAGGGAAGGAGGGAGGGTAAAGTGGAAAGAGGGAGGCACAGAGAGAGAGGTAAAGGGTATAGGGAAGGAGAGAGGAAGGGTAACATGGAAGGAGGGAGAAACAGAGAGAGAGGTAAAGGGTATAGGGAAGGAGAGAGGGTAACGTGGAAGAAGAAACAGAGAGAGAGGTAAAGGGTATAGGGAAGGAGGGAGGGTAACGTGGAAGGAGGGAGAAAAAGAGAGAGGTAAAGGGTATAGGGAAGGAGAGAGGGTAACGTGGAAAGAGAAACAGAGAGAGGTAAAGGGTATAGGGAAGGAGGGAGGGTAACGTGGAAAGAGAAACAGAGAGAGAGGTAAAGGGTATAGGGAAGGAGGGAGGGTAACGTGGAAAGAGAAACAGAGAGAGAGGTAAAGGGTATAGGGAAGGAGGGAGGGTAACGTGGAAAGAGAAACAGAGAGAGAGGTAAAGGGTATAGGGAAGGAGGGAGGGTAACGTGGAAAGAGAAACAGAGAGAGGTAAAGGGTATAGGGAAGGAGGGAGGGTAACGTGGAAAGAGAAACAGAGAGAGAGGTAAAGGGTATAGGGAAGGAGGGAGGGTAACGTGGAAAGAGAAACAGAGAGAGAGGTAAAGGGTATAGGGAAGGAGGGAGGGTAACGTGGAAAGAGAAACAGAGAGAGAGGTAAAGGGTATAGGGAAGGAGGGAGGGTAACATGGAAAGAGAAACAGAGAGAGAGCGAGACAGATATTACAGTTACTGATCAAAGAAATAGGTTGTCACTTCTATTATCATTCCCTTCCATTACAGTTATTGATCCAAAGAAATAAATCGGTGACGATTATTCCCTCACAGTATATATATATACTTTGCACAGTATAAATAAAATCCCCCTGCCCCAGATTCTAAACGTTTTCGTCCTCTCACCAAGTTCCTGTTAACGTATGCACGCACTACTGCTGGGAGTACTCCTATTGGTTTGACTTGGTAGGACAAAATGCTAAGGATACAACTGTCCATTGTAAACTGTGCCCAGGCAAGAAACAACTCTCCACTGCTATAAACACAACTCCCAATCTCTTGAAGCATCTGCAAAGGCAACACACAAACACAAAACTCGTTGAAAAAAGACCCCCAAGACCTGACCACCGCTGCTGAAAATGACTGTAGGTCTACCTCATCCAAACAACCAAGGCTCGATTTGGATCGTTCAGGAGGACAGGCTGTAACCCAGAAACTGCTGAACAAGCTTATAGCTGGGTTTGGAGTAGACGAAATGCTGCCCTTGTCCAAGGTAGAATCCACCTCTTTTCAGACAGACAGACAAAATGCCGGTGACAGTTGACGTTGAGTGAGGACACGCAACATTTTGGGTTGTAACGCAAAAAGGAATATAACAAGTAGTGTAATGAATCACTTTTCCTAGGGAGTAGTCAGTAAAATGATAATAGGTAATATATCACTTTTTGGGGGAAGTAAACAACACAAACGTGAGGATAGGAATGCAGTCCTTCAACCACAGTTAACCTAGCACCTAACACCAATGAGTGCTGTCCCTTCAACCACAGTTAACCTAGCAGCTAAAACCAATGAGTGCCAGCCCTTCAACCACAGTTAACCTAGCAGCTAAAACCAATGAGTGCTGTCCCTTCAACCACAGTTAACCTAGCAGCTAAAACCAATGAGTGCTGTCCCTTCAACCACAGTTAACCTAGGAGCTAAAACCAATGAGTGCTGTCCCTTCAACCACAGTTAACCTAGCAGCTAAAACCAATGAGTGCTGTCCCTTCAACCACAGTTAACCTAGCAGCTAAAACCAATGAGTGCTGTCCCTTCAACCACAGTTAACCTAGCAGCTAAAACCAATGAGTGCTGTCCCTTCAACCACAGTTAACCTAGCAGCTAGAACCAATGAGTGCTGTCCCTTCAACCACAGTTAACCTAGCAGCTAAAACCAATGAGTGCTGTCCCTTCAACCACAGTTAACCTAGCAGCTAAAACCAATGAGTGCTGTCCCTTCAACCACAGTTAACCTAGCAGCTAAAACCAATGAGTGCTGTCCCTTCAACCACAGTTAACCTAGCAGCTAAAACCAATGAGTGCTGTCCCTTCAACCACAGTTAACCTAGCAGCTAAAACCAATGAGTGCTGTCCCTTCAATCACAGTTAACCTAGCAGCTAAAACCAATGAGTGCTGTCCCTTCAACCACAGTTAACCTAGCAGCTAAAACCAATGAGTGCTGTCCCTTCAACCACAGTTAACCTAGCAGCTAAAACCAATGAGTGCTGTCCCTTCAACCACAGTTAACCTAGCAGCTAAAACCAATGAGTGCTGTCCCTTCAACCACAGTTAACCTAGCAGCTAAAACCAATGAGTGCTGTCCCTTCAACCACAGTTAACCTAGCAGCTAAAACCAATGAGTGCTGTCCCTCAACTAACCTGGTGTTAAATGAGAGAGGACACGGCTAGAACTGGACTGATTAGAACCCGTGAGAGGGATCAGTAGCACAAACTACGCACAGAACCGGGGAGCTCCGGGACATAGATGTAGATGTTGCTTGCCTGTGATATTAAAGGAGCCAGAAATGACTTGGGAGAATTCATGAGCCAGTTAATCGAACTGCACTAATGAAAAACTATAGGTTTCAGCAGAGAGCTCCTCTACCAGCCTTTGTAATGGGGTTTGCTTTTTATTCCCGGAGAGTGAGTGATAGATATACGGTACATATATATATATATATATATATATTTTATATATATAAAAAAAGAGGGAGTGTTGTAAAATCTGAAGCGCGCTCCAATGCATCGGACTCTTCTGTGACGAGCATCGGGCTCCGAGCGGAGAGCTGTGTGATATCTGGAGCGCTGTGTGATATCTGGAGCGCTGTGTGATATCTGGAGCGCTGCTATTTATCCTCCCGTTCCTCTCTTCTCCCGGGCTCGCATCGGGAGCGTCACACAAAGAGCCTTCCTTAATGAATCATGGCAGAGTGAGAGCTCCTTTTGTCTAGGCTGCCATGGCGATGCCTCTCCCCTTGTCATGTTCTAAATCGTCTACGATGGTGAGGCCCTAGCAACGTGGAGGCACCGGAGATGGGCATCCATCATGCATCACACTGGGTAATTAAGACTGACAGACCTGTTCTAATGACACCTCTTTAGAAATAAGGGGAGGAAGGTAGAGGTTTAACTGGTGCCTGAAGGGCGAGTAGGGGCATATAGGTTACAAATCATGTACACTGTCAATGTTTAATCAGATAGGGCCCTTACATCGACCCTGATTGTGTGACCTTACGTAAACACACTTTTACGGGACTCTTAATGAACCCTAAGAAAGCATCCATGTAAAAGAAGCTCCCACACGGTCTTTGTAAACCTTATATCAGACAGTCAATGTGGGTGAAATCACTTGTTCAGCTGTCTGCTAGTGAGAGAGAGAGAATGAAAGATAGTACTCGCCTCATCGTAGTAGATTCTGAAGTCAACCTTCTTGGCTCGGAGGTCCCATTGGACTACTGTTCCACTCTCAAACCCTATCAGCAACTGTGGAGGAGGTAGAGGGGGGAAGACAGGTAGAGGGGGGAAGACAGGTAGAGGATGGGGAGACAGGTAGAGGGGGAAGACAGGTAGAGGGAGGGGAGACAGGTAGAGGGGGGAAGACAGGTAGAGGGGGAAGACAGGTAGAGGGAGGGGAGACAGGTAGAGGGAGGGGAGACAGGTAGAGGGAGAAGACAGGTAGAGGGAGGGGAGACAGGTAGAGGGAGGGGAGACAGGTAGAGGGAGGGGAGACAGGTAGAGGGTGGGGAGAAAGGTAGAGAGGGAAGACAGGTAGAGGGGGAAGACAGGTAGAGGGAGGGGAGACAGGTAGAGGGGGGAAGACAGGTAGAGGGGGAAGACAGGTAGAGGGAGGGGAGACAGGTAGAGGGAGGGGAGACAGGTAGAGGGAGAAGACAGGTAGAGGGAGGGGAGACAGGTAGAGGGAGGGGAGACAGGTAGAGGGAGGGGAGACAGGTAGAGGGTGGGGAGAAAGGTAGAGAGGGAAGACAGGTAGAGGGGGAAGACAGGTAGAGGGAGGGGAGACAGGTAGAGGGGGGAAGACAGGTAGAGGGGGAAGACAGGTAGAGGGAGGGGAGACAGGTAGAGGGAGGGAAGACAGGTAGAGAGAGGGAAGACAGGTAGAGGGAGGGAAGACAGGTAGAGGGAGGGAAGACAGGTAGAGGGAGGGAAGACAGATAGAGGGAGGGAAGACAGATAGAGGGAGGGAAGACACATAGAGGGAGGGAAGACAGGTAGAGGGAGGGAAGACAGGTAGAGGGAGGGAAGACAGGTAGAGGGAGGGAAGACAGGTAGAGAGAGGAGACAGGTAGAGGGAGGGAAGACAGGTAGAGGGAGGGAAGACAGGTAGAGGGAGGGAAGACAGATAGAGGGAGGGAAGACAGGTAGAGGGAGGGAAGACAGATAGAGGGAGGGAAGACAGGTAGAGGGAGGGAAGACAGGTAGAGGGAGGGAAGACAGGTAGAGGGAGGGAAGACAGGTAGAGGGAGGGAAGACAGATAGAGGGAGGGAAGACAGGTAGAGGGAGGGGAGACAGGTAGAGGGAGGGAAGACAGGTAGAGGGAGGGAAGACAGGTATAGGGAGGGAAGACAGGTAGAGGGAGGGGAGACAAATAGAGGGAGGGAAGACAGGTAGAGGGAGGGGAGACAAATAGAGGGAGGGAAGACAGGTAGAGGGAGGGAAGACAGGTAGAGGGAGGGGAGACAAATAGAGGGAGGGAAGACAGGTAGAGGGAGGGGAGACAGGCAGATAGAGGGGGGGGATAAAGAACAGGGAGAGAAATCGAGAGAGGGAAGACAGTAGAGCGACAGAGGAGGAAATACAGGATCAAATCATTGAACATTGAAATAAGAGTCTTATAGACTTGAGCTTGTCTCAGTAAACAGAAACTTTTTCCTCTCTCTCTCCCTGTCCAGACGTAGTGGCCCCTGGCTTGTAGCTCCAGTGGCCGTGGTTCTCTCCCTGTGGGAGATGTGATTAGAAGGATTGGAAGGGATGATCTTCACCATGAGTGTTCCACTCAGCACACAACCAATCTGCTCCCTCTGCCTGTCTCTCTCCGGCTAGCTCTTATCCCTGTGTGTGATTTATAGAGGATTTACTTTTTGGGGAGGAGGACTGGGAGACGTCTGAAGGGTTTAGGAGAGGATGGGATATGGGGCATATATATATAGAGAGAGAGAGAGGGAGAAGAAGAGTGGCCTTTGTCAGCGAAAAATCTCAAATCCACTGGCTCTGCAGTTTTTGATTAATGAGAAACAGCACATACACGAGGTCACAGGGATATGCCAAGACGCTGGTCGTGTCCAAATACCCCGTACTAGCGTTCAACATATTAGGTATTTTGGGTATGTGAAAAAATAAAATGTTATAATAAGTTAATAAACAAGATGTCATATTCATTTTGGCTTTTTATACAGGAGAATTCACGGCATACTACCGAGAAGGAAAATCATCTTTCCAGGCCCACGTCGGTCTGACAACAGCTGATAATTAGCCGAGAGGACACGCCACGCCGAAATGAAGGAACGGCGGGAATCAGCACCATGTGCGGCTTAGACGAGGCTCAGAAGGATGAACCGAGTGTGCCGATATTCATTGCGTACTGCATTTTTACTAAACAGTACGTTGTAAATAGTATGTATTATTAACCCTGCAGAGAAAATACAGAAGTCTACTTACATACCCCACAGAGATGAAAATATACACACCCCCAGGATGAGAGAGAGAGATAGACACAGACCCACGCACGGAATGAGGAATACACACAACCAGAGTAAAAAAGTAGGATGCACAAAGATGCACACACACCCCACTAAGTACACCTAAAGAGAGTGGCGCAGAGGGTAATGGCAGTGTCACACAGTGAGACAGACAGAGCAGAAGAGGTGGCGCAGCCTGGAAGAGAGGAGTATTTAAAGGAGGGGATCCTCTGGGGAGGGGAGGAGGAGACACTGTGAAAGCACAGATCACACACTGTGGAATGGAGAGCAGGTGGGGTGGAAAACAGGCCGTCTTCACTCTGCCACTCAGGGGCCACACGCACGCACGCACACACACACACACACACACGCCCGCGTTCACATGCATACCTGCCTCAATTCCTACCACATAACCCTGCGTTACTGCCAATTCAACCAAAACGGCCAGTCTTTCTATCTCAGCACATACATCACCTTGATACTTTTTGCTCACAGTAGTGTGATACACAGTAGTGTGATACTGCTGAAAAAGGTTACCTCCTCCTCACAGGGGACACCAGTGAACATACTGTGGGTAGGCAACATACAGTTGAAGTCGGAAGTTAACATACACTTAGGTTGGATTCATTAAAACTCGTTTTTCAACCACTCCACAAATTTCTTGTTAACAAACTATAGTTAGGGCATCTACTTTGTGCATGTACTTTTTCCAACAATTGTTTACAGACAGATTATTTCACTTATAATTCACTGTATCATAATTCCAGTGGGTCAGAAGTTTACATACACTAAGCTGACTGTGCCTTTAAACAGCTTGGAAAATTCCAGAAAATTATATCATGGCATTAGAAGCTTCTGATAGGCTAATTGACACAATTTGAGTCAATTGGAGGTGTACCTGTGGATGTATTTGAAGGCCTACCTTCAAACTCAGTGCCTCTTTGCTTGACATCATGGGATAATCAAAAGAAATCAGCCAAGACCTCAGAAAAAAACTTGTAGACCTCCACAAGTCTGGTTCATCCTTGGGAGCAATTTCCAAATTTCCATCTGTACAAATAATAGTACGCAAGTATAAACACCATGGGACCATACAGCCGTCATAGCGCTCAGGATGGAGACACGTTCCGTCTCCTAGAGATGAATGTACTTTGGTGCGAAAAGTGCAGATCAATCCCAGAACAACAGCAAAAGTGAATCTTGTGAAGATGCTGGAGGAAACAGGTATAAAATGATCTCTATCCACAGTAAAACGAGTCCTATATCGACATAACCTGAAAGGCCACTCAGCAAGGAAGAAGCCACTCCTCCAAAACCGCCATAAAAAAGCCAGACTACAGTTTGCAACTGCACATGGGGACAAAGATCATACTTTTTGGAGAAATGTCCTCTGGTCTGATGAAACAAAAATAGAACAGTTTGGCCATAATGACCATCGTTATGTTTAGAGGAAAAATGGGGAGGCTTGCAAGCCGAAGAACACATCCCAACCGTGAAGCTCGGGGGTGGCATCATTATGTGTTGGGGTGCTTTGCTGCAGGAGAGACTGGTGCATTTCACAAAATAGATGGCATCATGAGGGAGGGAAATTACGTGGATATATTAAAGCAACATCTCAAGACATCAGTCAGGAAGTTAAAGCTTGGTCACATATGGGTCTTCCAAATGGACAATGGCCCCAAGCATACTTCCAAAGTTGTGGCAAAATGGCTTAAGAACAACAAAGTCAAGGTATTGGAGTGGCCATCACAAAGCCCTGACCTCAATCCTGTAGAAGATTTGTGGGCAGAACTGAAAAACCTTGTGCGAGCAAGGAGGCCTACAAACCTGACTCAGTTACACCAGCTCTGTTAGGAGGAATGGGCCTAAATTCACCCAACTTATTGTGGGAAGCTTGTGGAAGCCCGAAACATTTGACCCAAGTTAAACTATTTAAAGGCAATGCTACCAAATACTAATTGAGTGTATGTGAACTTCTGACCCACTGGGAATATGATGAAAGAAATAAAAGCTGAAATAAATAATTCTCTCTCTCTCTCTCTACTATTATTCTGACATTTCACATTCTTAGAATAAAGTGGTGATCCTAACTGACCTAAGACTGGGAATTCTTACTCTGATTAAATGTCAGGAATTGTGAAAAACAGAGTTTAAATGTATTTGGCTAAGGTGTATGTAAACTTCCCACCTTAACCTTATTGCCTTTATCATGTCTTGCTCCCTTTACCTGCCTTCATGACATTAACTGGCTCTGACATACACACCCACACCTTCAGAGAAACAGTCACATGAAACGTCAAACCTCTCGGTGGCATAATGCACACATTTATAAGTGCTTTGGGAGGCAGAAAGAGTCTGATATGCTCTCGGCTATAAATCCAAGCAAGAAATATACTTCATATCGCATATGAGTCATCTTCACAAACAGAAGGTCTCTCTCTGTCTTTTTCCTTCTCTCTGTCTTTTTCCTTCTCTCTCTGTCTTTTTCCTTCTCTCTCTGTCTTTTTCCTTCTCTCTGTCTTTTTCCTTCTCTCTCTGTCTTTTCCTTCTCTCTCTGTCTTTTTCCTTCTCTCTCTGTCTTTTTCCTTCTCTCTCTGTCTTTTTCCTTCTCTCTCTGTCTTTTTCCTTCTCTCTGTCTTTTTCCTTCTCTCTGTCTTTTTCCTTCTCTCTGTCTTTTTCCTTCTCTCTCTGTCTTTTTCCTTCTCTCTGTCTTTTTCCTTCTCTCTGTCTTTTCCTTCTCTCTCTGTCTTTTTCCTTCTCTCTTTCCTTCTCTCTCTGTATTTTTCCTTCTCTCTGTATTTGTCCTTCTCTCTCTGTCTTTTTCCTCCTCTGTCTTTTTCCTTCTCTCTCTGTCTTTTCCTTCTCTCTCTGTATTTTTCCTTCTCTCTGTATTTTTCCTTCTCTCTGTATTTTTCCTTCTCTCTCTGTATTTTTCCTTCTCTCTCTGTATTTTTCCTTCTCTCTGTATTTTTCCTTCTCTCTCTGTATTTTCCCTTCTCTCTGTATTTTTCCTTCTCTCTGTATTTTTCCTTCTCTCTCTGTATTTTTCCTTCTCTCTGTATTTTTCCTTCTCTCTGTATTTTTCCTTCTCTCTGTATTTTTCCTTCTCTCTGTATTTTTCCTTCTCTCTCTGTATTTTTCCTTCTCTCTGTATTTTTCCTTCTCTCTGTATTTTTCCTTCTCTCTGTATTTTTCCTTCTCTCTCTGTATTTTTCCTTCTCTCTGTATTTTTCCTTCTCTCTGTATTTTCCTTCTCTCTGTATTTTTCCTTCTCTCTGTATTTTTCCTTCTCTCTCTGTATTTTTCCTTCTCTCTGTATTTTTCCTTCTCTCTGTCTCTCTCATTTCAAATGTTTTATTATGTTGTAACGATGTGCAAATAGTTAAAGTACAAAAAGGAAAATAAATAAACATATATATGGGTTGTATTTACAATGGTGTTTGTTCTTTACTGGTTGCCCTTTTCTTGTGGCAACAGGTCACAAATCTTGCTGCTGCGATGGCACACGGTGGTATTTCACCCAGTAGATATGGGAGTTTATCAAAATTGGGTGTGTTTTCAAATTATTTGTGGATCTGTGTAATACGAGGAAAATATATGTCTCTAATATGGTCATACATTTGGCAGGAGGTTAGGAAGTGCAGCTCAGTTTCCACCTCATTTTGTGGGCAGCATGGCTTCTACTGAGAGCCTGGTCTGCCTACAGCAGCCTCTCTCAATAGCAAGGCTATGCTCACTGAGTCTGTACATAGTCAAAGCTTTCCTTAAGTTTGGGTCAGTCACAGTGGTCAGGTATTCTGCCACTGTGTACTCTCTGTTTAGGGCCAAATAGAATTCTAGTTTGCTCCGTTTATTTGTTAATTCTTTCCAATGTGTCAAGTAATTTTATTAGATTATTCTCATGATTTGGTTAGGTCTAATTGTGCTGCTGTCCTGGGGCTCTGTGGGGTCTGTTTGTGTTTGTTGAACAGAGCCCCAGGACCAGCTTCTTAGGGGACTCTTATCCAGGTTCATCTTTCTGTAGTTGATGGCTTTGTTATGGAAGGTTTGGGAATCACTTCCTTTTAGGTGGTTGTAGAATTTAACGTCTCTTTTCTGGATTTTGATCATTAGCGGGTATCAGCCTAATTCTGCTCTGCATGCATTATTTGGTGTTTTACGTTGTACACAGAGGATATTTTTTGTAGAGTTCTGTATGCAGAGTCTCAATTTGGTGTTTTGTCCCATTTTGTGAACTCTTGGTTGGTGAGTGAAATCCAGTACTCACAGCCATAAAAGGGCAATGGGTTCTTTAACTGATTCAAGTATTTTTTTGCCAGATCCTAATTGGTATGTCAACATTTTCTGTTCCTTTTGATGGAATAAAAGGCCCTTCTTGCCTTGTCTCTCAGCTCGTTCACAGCTCTGTGGAAGTTACCTGTGGCGCTGATGTTTGGGCTGAGGTATGTATAGTTTTTTGTGTGCTCTAGGGCAACGGTGTCTAGATGAAATTTTGTGTTTGTGGTCCTGGCAACTGGACCTTTTTCCAAACACCATTATGTTTGTCTTACTGAGATTTACTGTCAGGGCCCAGGTCTGACATAATCTGTGCAGAAGATCTAGGTGCTGCAGTAGGCCCTCCTTAGTGTGTGACAGAAGCACTAGATCATCAGCAAACAGTAGACATTTGACTTCAGATTGTAGTTGGGTGAGGCCAGGTGCTGCAGACTGTTCTAGTGCTATCGCCAATTCGTTGATAGATATGTTAAAGAGGGTGGCGTTTAAGCTGTATTCCTGTCTCACCCCACGGTCCTGTGGAAAGAAATGATTGTGTGTTTTTTGCCAATTTTAACCGCACACTTTTTTTTTGTGTACATGAATTTTATAATGTTGTACATTTTTCCCCCAACACTACTTTACATCAATTTGTATAGCAGACCCTCATGCCAAATTGAGTCAAAGGCTTTTTTGAAAACAAACAAACGCATGAGAAGACTTTGCCTTTGCTTTGGTTTGTTTGTTTGTCAATTAGGGTGTGCAGGGTGAATACGTGGTCTGTCGTACGGTCATTTGGTAAAAAGTCCATTTTAAATTGTATTTCCAGAACGGGTCTGCTGTTAATGATAATGATTTTCTTCGGTTTTCTGCTTGAAATGTTTAGATTTGATAGGGAAGCTGAGAAGTCAAATATACTGTTTAGGTTTTCTACTACCAAGTTTACACCTTCACTATTACAGTGGAACGTTTGTCCAGGAAGTTTTCTAAAAGGGATAGAATTTGTTGTTGCCTAATAGTTCATCGTTTTTTGTTAGTTTTCCACATTACATTCCTTCCACCTATAGCATTTCTTAATATTACTCAGTTCCTTTGGCTTTGATGCCTCATGACAGAGTATTGCTCTGTTCAAGTAGATTGCATTCTTTCTGTGATCTGACAGGGGTGTCAGTGGGCTGACTGTGAACGCTCTGAGAGACTCTGGGTTGAGGTCAGTGATAAAGTAGTCTACAGTACTCCTGTCAATAGATGAGCTATAGGTGTGCCTACCATAGGACTTCCCTTGAAGCCTACCATTGACTATGTACATACCCAGCGTGCGACAGAGCTGCAGGAGTTGTTACCCGTTTTTGTTGGTTATGTTGTCGTAGTTGTGCCTAGGGGGGCATATGGGGGAGGGAATGCTGTCATTCACTCCAGGCAGGTGTTTGTCCCACTGTGTGCTGAGAGTGTCAGGTTCCTGTCCAGTTCTGGTATTTAGATCACCACAGACTAGTACATGTCCCTGGGCCTGAAAATGATTGATATTCCCCTCCAGGATGGAGAAGCTGTCTTCATTAAAGTCTGGGGATTCTAGTGGGGGGGATATAGGTAGCACTCAGGGGGACATTTTTCTCTGTTAAAGATAATTTCCTTTTGAATTTCTAGCCAAATGTATAATGTTTCTGTTTTGATTCATTTAATAGAGTGAGTAAGGTCTACTCTATACCAAATGAGCATACCCCCTGAGTCCCTTCCCTGTTTCACACCTGGTAGTTTGGTGGATGGGACTACCAGCTCTCTGTAACCTAGAGGGCAACCAGTTTCTTGTAGGATGACAATGTCTGTATTTCCGATTTCTTTGGTGATGTCCAGGTTCCTACTCTTTAGGCCAAATGCAGATGACCTCAGGCCTTGGATATTGCAGGATGAGATAGTGAAGGCTTTTTGTTCCATAAAGTCTCCAATGTTGTTGTTCGTGTGGTTTGGCTCTCTCGCTCTGCATTTTCCCTCGTTTCTCTCTCTCTCTCTCTCCTCCTCTCTCTCTCTCTCTCTCTCTTGCTAAAGTGTTGTTATTTTCCTGACAGCATCTTAGACTTTTTTCACACCAACAGCCCACGCACATCGAGTGCCAGCAGGTCTTGCATGGCAAATCGATTCCCCCTAATGCCTCCGCGCCGCCGGCAACCCGCACCGACAACCCCGACCATCATCTTAGCAGGCGCGACCGCTTCATGACCCAAACCCCTCTGCGTTGCTAACACACACACACACACACACACACACACACACACACACACACACACACACACACACACACACACACACACACACACACACACACACACACACACACACACACACACACACACAGGCCGTCCCCACTGAAAGATGATGACAAGGAGGACAGCCAGTACTAGAGGGCAAGCAATGACCCAAAGGCTAGCCGTGATGCTGAGAGCGTTAGCAACTTGTTCGGGAGCCATTTTGGGTCATAGTCCTGTATTTAAAAGAACACATCTAACAACATGGAGCAGCCTGTGTACCAGAGTTCCTGCTAGAGGAGAGAAAGAGGAGGCAAGCCGTTTTTGATGTATTATTGTTCCACCTACTCACCTTGCCTTCATCCTTCGGGCTGTCACTCAGATGGACCACGGGCCCTGGATGTGCTTTAGTTGCTCTGTGAACAAGAGGAGGAGAGAGAGAAAGGGCTTATCAGGTCATGAGCATGAGTGCAGATGTTTCAGAATGATAGTCAAGGGAGCGTGTGACTGGCTGCCATCCAGTTAACCTGAATCTACTTCCTGCATCTGCTGTTACCAAAGAGATAGACGCTCCAGACCCACAGAGCACCCGCAGAATGTCTTAGTGACCAGTGGCCTTCAGCGCCCAGCACCAGAATCGACCAGACGTTCACTATTAGACCTCACCATACAATGCACAAGCCCTGCGATAGACTAGAGTCCTGTCCAGGCGGTGTACTCGTACATGAATCTGCCTCACACTACAGAAACAGGAGATAGGCTCTTACTCTTATGAGGCGTTCCGGCTCGCACAAGCCAAGGCCAGTGCAAGGCTACTTACTTACTTACTTATACAATGCACAGTGGCAGTTGACTGTGCCAGCATACTCCAGTTAAAATGTTTATGTCCTCCTGAACCCTGATCTTTTGTTTCTTGGCAACAACAGTGCCCTGGATGGTGGTCGTTCCTGAGTAGAAGGACTCTGAGGCAATGACATCTCTGGCATGGTTTAAGATATTTTATTTTACCAGGCAGATCAATTAAGAACAAAATCGCTCAACAGCATATTCGCCAGCAACCTGGTCAGTGTCTCTTTGAATAGAATAGAGTAGAATAAAGATGATAAATCACATTAGGTTCATGGTTGTATTCTTTTGTCGGACAAATGATTGGTTCATAAACCGCGCTTTGATTGATATTGCAAAGTAAAGGTTGTGTTGAATTGACTTGAGAGAACGAAGAGACTCGGAGTCCTTACAGCTTTACAGGGTATGAACTGCGTGGAGTTGCTTCATTGGCTGCTCAGGGTTCAGCGTCTGGAGCGGCAACATTTCATTAAAACAGTGCAATGTAAACACTTCACACAACAGACAGACAGAGAGAGACCTGGACTGGCCTGACCCCGGCTATCACCACGCTACGCTAGCCTGGGCAGAATCACAGTCTTACAGCTGCCGACTTCAGACAAAGAGAGGCAGGCAAACCCAATCAGAGGAGACTGGCCACAAATTACCACCGCTGTCGGGAAACACACAGACACCTTGTGCTCTGGCAGGTCCCAGGGAGCCATGGCAACGCCAGAACCCAGTGGGTTTGTTGTTGTCGGCTGGTGAGCTCATCTATTATAAGCCATTACAAAAACACATGTTCTCAATTCATCACAAAGACATTAGCACGTGTTATTTCTGCTGATTCTTTTAGGCTTCACATCTCTATACCCCTTTCCCATTTTTATGAAATTGCACTTCCTCAGCCTCCTTCACTTTTAAATACCCATTGCTATCGGTTGTTGTTTGTTTGATTTCACCATATAGGTATTGTGTTGCTGCAAAATGAATTGCCTCATTGAGGAAACTAAAGTTCTCTGAACCTGAATTCGTTCATGATAATCCTTGAAAGTGGTTCTGCGGGAGTACACCAGACTGAGTCTCAAAGGAAAACGCCCAGGTTCTCTATCTGGAGATCATTTCCAAAATTTTTAACACCCTTAGATTTGTCTGTGTTGGGTTTGGATCTCATGGTAAAAACGTGGCTCCCCTGAGGGAGAGGTCACCACACCAATCTGTCCGAGTGTCCTCCTTTTCGCCGACTCATCACTCTGCCAGCTTGCACACACACGCATGCTCATGCTCATTCACACACACGCACATACATACATACGCTGCAAGCCTTTGTAGAAGCTGCACAGGGCCGGCAGGTTTAGGTTGGCTTTTCTTGGTCAGCATGGTAACGGCGGGATGGGATGACGAGGAGCTACCAGAAGGGGAAATATCTACATCCTGTCGAGAAGATTCCACCCCGTCTGAAAAGGGCCTCGACCGTCTACGCTGAGACATTAATTATTCAACCAATACCCACAATTCTCTTGTCACAGAGTACACATACACAATGGGAGAATCTCAATTACATAATCCTCTCTCCTCGCCTCCTTCTCAGAACCCTTTGGAGGAGAAGGTCAGATGGGAGGGACTTTTGGGTTTCTCATTCAATGGGCTTTGAGAAGGAGGCGAGGAGATAGAAGAGAGGACGCAAGGAGTATGCGATTGAGATTCCCCCAGAGAATATCCAACCATGAGAGCTCAGGTGAAATGACCATTTTTTTTTCATGCTTGTTTTTCAGATGAGCACGCTTTGTCTGACAATGAATAGAAAAAGATAATGAAAATCATTATTTCTTCAGGGCTCACAAAGGATTAGGGTATTTTCTGTTCCTCAGCCTGCTGAGGGTGTGAATCATTTCTTTAGAGCAGGATTAGAAACGTATTGCTCCTGAAAGACACCAGACAAAAGAGACAATTATAAAATGCTGTAGGTTGCATTAGTCATTTTCCCTCTCTTTGTGGTATGTGTGTGAGTGGGGGTGGGCATGTTCTGTGATGACAAAATTAAAAGGCTGACGTGACACACCTGAAATAGATAGGGCATGATGACACAGTGCAGAAAGTACAGAAAGAAAAACCAGCACAAGGTACAGTACCAGTCAAACGTTTGGACACACCTACTCATTCAAGGGTTTGGCCACACCTACTCATTCAAGGGTTTTTCTTCATTTTTTACTATTTTCTACATGTTATAATAGTAGAAAAGACATCAAAACTATGAAATAACAAGAAAAAGTGTGAAACAAATCAAAATCAATTTTATATTTGAGATTCTTCAAAGTAACCACCTTTTGCCTTGATGACAGCTTTGCACACTCTTGGCATTCTCTCAACCAGCTTCATGAGGTAATCACCTAGATTGCATTTCAATTAACTTATTGGTGACAGGGGGCAGTATTTTCACGTCCGGATGAAATGCATGCCCAAATTCAACTGCCTGCTACTCATCCCCAGAAGATAAGATATGCATATTATTAGTAGTTTGGATAGAAAACACGCTGAAGTTTCTAAAACTGTTTGAATCATGTCTGTGAGTATAACATAACTTATTTAGCAGGCGAAACCCAGAAGACAAACCATTCAGATTTTTTTTTTTTGAGGCCACTCTCTTTTCAATGGTTCTTCATTGAGAATCCAGATTTCTAAGGGACCTTCTTGCAGTTCCTACCGCTTCCACTGGATGTCACCAGTCTTTAGAAATTTGTTGAGGTTTTTCATTTGTGTAATGAAGAAGTACGGCCATCTTGAACGAGGGTAACTTGAAGTGTACTGTTAGATAGAGGCGTGTGACCAGAAACATTGCTACAGTTTGTTTTCCTCCTGTATTGAACACAGATCATCCCGTCTTCAATTTTATCGATTATTTACGTAAAAAAATACATAAAGTTGTAATACAAAAGTAGTTTGAAATGTTTTGGCAAAGTTGCGCAAGTTGGAACCGGTGTTTTTCTGGGTCAAATGCGCCAAATAAAAAGTCAATTTGGATATATATCGACGGAATTAATCGAACAAAAGACCATTTGTGATGTTTATGGGACATATTGGAGTGCCAACAAAAGAAGCTCGTCAAAGGTAAGGCATGAATTATATTTTTATTTCTGCGTTTTGTGTCGCGCCTGCAGGGTTGAAATATGTTTTCTCTCTTTGTTTACTATGGTGCTACCCTCAGACAATAGCATCGTTTGCTTTCGCCGAAAAGCCTTTCTGAAATCTGACATGTTGGCTGGATTCACAAGTGTAGCTTTAATTTGCTATCTTGCATGTGTGATTTAATGAAAGTTAGATTTTTATAGTAATTTATTTGAATTTGGCACTCTGCATTTTCCCTTGGCCAGGTGGGACGCTAGCCCACATATTCCAGAGAGGTTTTAACAGGTGTGCCTTGTTAAAAATTAATTTGTATAATTTCTTTCCTTCTTAATGTGTTTGAGCCAATCAGATCAGTTGTGACAAGGTAGGGGTGGTATTACAGAAGATAGCCGTATTTGGTAAAAGACCAAGTCCATATTATGGCAAGAACAGCTCAAATAAGCAAAGAGAAATGACAAATCATTACTTTAAGACATGAAGGTCAGTCAATATGGAAAATGTCAAGAACTTTGAACGTTTCTTCAAGTGCAGTTGCAAAAACCATCAAGTGCTATGATGAAACTGGCTCTCATGAGGACCGCCACAGGAAAGGAAGACCCAGAGTTACCTCTGCTGGAGAGGATAAGTTCATTAGAGTTAACTGCACCTCAGATTGCAGCCCAAATAAATGCTTAAAGCAATAGACACATCTCAACACCAACTGCTCAGAGAAGACTGCGCGAGTCAGGCCTTCATAGTCGAATTGCTGCAAAGAAACCACTACTAAAGGACACCAAAAAGAAGAAGAGACTTGCTTGGGCTAAGAAACACGAGCAATGGACATTCGACTGGTGGAAATCTGTTCTTTTGTCTGATGAGTCCAAATTTGAAATTGTTGGTTCCAACCACCGTGTCTTTGTGAGACACATAGTAAGTGAACGGAGGATGGAGGAGGAGGTGTGATGGTGTGGGGGTGCCTTGCTGGTGACACTGATTTATTTGTAATTCAAGGCTCACTTACCCAGCATGGCTACCATAGCATTCTGCAGCGATGTGTCATTACATCTGGTTTGAGCTTAGTGGGACTATCATCTGTTTTTCAACAGGACAATGACCCAACACACCTCCAGGCTGTGTAAGGGATATTTGACCAAGAAGGAGAGTGATTTGCATCAGATAACCTGGCCTCCACAATCACCTGACCTCAACCCAATTGAGATGGTTTTGGATGAGTTGGACCGCAGAGTGAAGCAAAAGCAGCCAGCAAGTGCTCAGCATATGTGGGTTCTCCTTCAAGACCGTTGGAAAGTTATTCCAGGTGAAGCTGATTGAGAGAATGCAAAGAGTGTGCAAAGCTGTCATCAAGGCAAAGGGTGGCTACTTTGAAGAATGCAAAATTTAAAATATATTTTGATTTGTTTAACTTTTTGGGGGGTTACTACATGATTCAATATGTGTTATTTCATAGTGTTGATGTCTTCACTATTATTCTACAATGTAGAAAAGAGTAAAAATAAAGAAACACCTTTGAATGAGTAGGCGTGTCCAAACTTTTGACTGGTGCTGTATATGCTGTTCCTTAGCTTCAGTCAGGCATAATGGACATTTTGTATTTATGTAACATTTTCAGTAGAATATCTATTTCTTACTGAATACACACCAATACAGGACTATGTGTACATTCAGAGGGTAGCTGGAATCTATTCTGCAGTTCTACCAAGTATTCATACCACTTACACAGATATTTTGACAGCAACTAAGCGGGGAGAAATTTGGGAAGTGCTTTACTCCACATGATCTCTATTCACCGGATGGCCTATAATATTATAGCTGATGAGGATAGATGGTAAGTTGCATTAACATCAACATGAAATGTGGAGGAAACTGAGAGCTGGGTGAAGAGGCTCAGGGCTTTGGGACTATTGACTGTGTCAATATTTGCTGGCCCTGCAGTAACGACAGTCCTCGATCTGTTCGACGCAGAAGGGGAGAATCCCAATTGCATACTCCTTGGCCCCTCTCTCCTCGCTTCCTTCTCAAAACCCATTAGAGGAGAAGGCCAGAAGGGAGCGATCTCTGGATTTCTGATCCAATGGGTTTTGAGAAGGAGGTTAGGAGAGAGGACGCGAGGTGTATGCAAATTGAGATTCTCCCAAGGACTCTCTCCTCTTTATCTCTCTCTCTCTGGAGAAAAGCCTGGTTGGTGGTGACAAACTAATTTCCCAACAGCCTCTGGTCCCCCAGCCAGCCAACCAGCCAGCCAAGTTGAGTACAATCATGACACACACACACACACACACACACACACACACACACACACACACACACACACACACACACACACACACATCGCTTCTGTTGTGTGCAAGTATTTTAATGTGTATCTCTGCACAGCGACTTCAACAGACAAGATACCAAAACTTTTTTATTTATTTGCTGCGGTAACCATGTGTTCTTCTCCACTCATTTCCTGTTAGGTGTCAGGCTTTACTCCTCTTGGGCCTCACTAGATTGACTAGTGAAAAGACTGACATGCAAGAGGACATGGAGGGAGGAGGAGGTGGTGGGAAGAAGAGAGAGAGAGGAGGGAGGAAACGTAGCATGTGTCTCTTGTTATCAGACGTGTGCCTGGGTTCCGCCCCTCAGGGATTTCTGTCTCAATTTAGGCTGCTGCCAAAACCGGCAGGCGTTAACCAGTGAGATTGCATTAGACTGATAAACTCAGGCCTAATTAGAAAATAATGGGCTCATTAAGGAAACACACGAGCCATTACTGCAGTCATTCAAAGGTATAGGAAATCAGAGACTGAATGCTCGCACAAGGAGCTATATACAGAACAGTAAACGTTCTGAAATAACAATCTGACATCATTATGACTCATATTTGAATAGCTGATCCGTCTTTTTATCTTTCCCTCTTTGCCAAGTCTTTGTCTTCTTGTGTTCCTTTTTCATACAACACGGTGGACATTTTTGTCTTGTGAAATACAATGAGGAGTGAGGTAGGAGCCCCTGTGTCTTCCTAAAGAAGCTATGTTCCCATCAGGCTTCCCGCTTTCTGCTTTGATTTGAGGCTGTGCTTTTCTTTCCCTGGTTTTATTACACAGACACTACATCTAAAGCCTCGTAGGAAAAGACCCAGACTAGAGCATTATGGGTAGTAGGGGGTTCTGGCCCCATCCTGGGAGCTGTGAATAAAGGACAGCTGGCACTTACTTTAAATTAGCCCTTATTGGGGAGGGGAGGGGAGGGGAGGGGAGGGGAGGGGAGGGGAGGGGAGGGAGGGAGGGAGGGAGGGAGGGAGGGGAGGGGAGGGGAGGGAGGGAGAGAGAGAGAGAGAGAGAGAGAGAGAGAGAGAGAGAGAGAGAGAGAGAGAGAGAGAGAGAGAGAGAGAGATAATAGTTGAGTGATTGATTGCTTCCAAGGAGCCAGAATGAATTGGGTATATTGTCTTTGCAACCCATTGGGGGAATCAGCCAGCATGCTAGTGTGATGTTTATGTGTCCGATACATCCTCTTCCTGCCAGCAATGCAGCTCTATCGAGATGGATGCAGTGTACTTGCCATGTCTCCCACTTCTGATAATGGAAAAGCAAATTCATTTTGGATCACAAGTGCCTCACTTCTCAGTCAATACTCAGGAGGGCGGGGAGATACACACATCATGTAATGAGTGTTTTGGTACGGGCTTTTAGGAAAAAGAGTCCTGCTCAGAAAAGCTCCACTTTAAATAAGTGATGTGTGTCTTAGCGTGTGTGTGTTGAGCTGAAAATCTGTATAATAACATCCTCCACCTCAATTTAAAAGGTCCAAAGCAGTCGCTTTAATCTTAATATTAAATCATTTCTGTCACGCCCTGATCTGTTTCACCTGTCCTTGTGATTGTCTCCACCCCGCTCCAGGTGTCGCCCATCTTCCGCATTATCCCCTGTGTATTCATACCTGTGTTCTCTGTTTGTCCATTTCGTCTTGTTTGTCAAGTCAACCACCATTTTTCAGCTCCTGCTTTTCCCCAGTCTCTCTTTTTCTTGCCCCCCCCCCCTGGTTTTGACCCTTTCCTGTCCTGTCTCTGAGCCCGCCTGCCCGACTACTGTGCCTGTCTCTGAGCCCGCCTGCCGTCCTGTGTCTGTTCCCCTATACTCTGGATTCTCGACCCCTGCCTGCCTTGACTTGTCGTTGCCTGCCCCCGTTGCTAAAATAAACTGTGATAATTTGAGTCTGCATCTGGGTCTTACCTTGATCCCTGATACACTTCTCTGTAACAATTAATGTTAAGTAGCTTACTGTGATTGTTTCCAATTAAAATGGTCAAGAAGAAACATGGCTTCTTAGCAAAGAGTCATTTCTCAAACAATAATTTTGCTAGGACTGTCTGGGAGTGGTCTGAGTCAGGAGGGGGGAAATGAAAACTTGCTGTTATTGGTGGGTTTTGGAACTCTCTTTCTTATTGGTCGATTAACTAATTTATCGCCTGATGATGTCACCAGCTAGGCCAAAACTCCCTCCTAACAAAACAGATTGAGATTTCAGGTGCTTTTCAAACAGCTCCTACACCTCATAGTGTGGAAATATAAATATATTTTTAAACCCACAGGGGATCGCATTTTTGACTGCACTGGGCCTTTAAGCCTGAAAGTGCATATGGTAAATGTCATGAAAATAAACATTGGGGATATGGTTTTTGCTGTTCCAATTTAATACTTGTGCAAACACACACACGTTAACACGCACACACACACACACACACACACACACACACACACACACACACACACACACACACACACACACACACACACACACACACACACACACACACACACACACACACACACACACACACACAAACACATTAGCTCCTCACACACCTCCGTCCTCCTCGAGCATGACGGAGAGGGAAAAAACAAACCTCATTCCTTCCCCTCTGCAGTTCATTTCTATTAGAGGCATGCTTGATGCTTTCCCTGTGAAGGAGCACAGTGTGCGTGCGTGCGTGCGTGGGTGGGTGTGTGTGTTTGTGAGAGAGACTCATCTTCATACATACTGAGTGGAAAGCAGTTCAACACAGTCAGACAATACAGGCTTCATTGTCTCTGTTTAAACACGTTGATGAGGACGAAACATTATTGTTTCACTTTTATTGAACTACTCTTTAAAACCCACTTAACACATGTTAAAAGTAGTCGTAGTTATTGCATGAGCATCATCTAACACTGGCATGGTGTAAGTGAGCAACGTTAGTTTGCCAAACCTTCAGCTAGGGTTAGTTGACAAATGAGTTGACGTGGCAGTGCAAGAGGCTTTAGGATAGAACAAGGGCTAGTGTTGGGCCAGTAACCGAAAGGTCGCTGGTTTAAATCTTGAGCTTACTAGGTGTTGAGCGAGGCACTCAACCCTAGTCACTCTGGATAAGACTGTCTGCTAAACGACTCAAAGGTCATATTAATGATACCAACGTCAACAACTGCTGACGACCATGTGAGGGATAATCAACGAGGGGCTATGCGTTCTCTGGACAATAATGCGCGGTATGAAAGGTATGTGCCACAACGCACAGTGGAGTGGCACCAACCTTCTGTAGAGTTGCATTATTTTCAGAGAACGCATGAAGCTATAATTGACTGCATTTGCAGCTAGAAATGTGTTATTTTGCCAATGTAATCGTGTTCAACATCAACTGAAGCAGCTAGCGAGTTTACTAGATAGCTGTTGTAGTTGCATTGGTAACTGAACAAGCAGACATGCTAGCTTAGCTGACCAAACCATCAGTCCTCCTAAATGTTAGCTTGCTATATTGAAAATCGAATATTGAACAATGCCAATGATGTTTTCAATTAGATTTTTGATTTCAAAGGCAGCCAAACATATGAACGTTTGACGACACGGTTGGTTATTGCTATGTATTACAAAGAAATAATGCACACTAGAAATGAGCCAATCAGAAACTAGTACTCAACAATGTTGTGGTATAATACATGATAATAATTAACATACATTCCAATTAAGCAGGAGGATTCGGATATATGTTTGGTTAGCTCCCACCCAGTGGTAGACTCCTGAGCCTGCCATTGGAGCAACTGACAGACGGCCCACCCATTGAAATCCAGTCTGCTTACTTTGGCTAACACTGTCAAGTCAAGGCACAAAGCCGCCTCGGTGGATGGGACTAGAGTGAAGCGTGATTGACACTACAGTGGAGGGCATGTCAGACTAACACCCGAGGGACAAAGCATAGGTGAATAAAGCCTACAGAACAGACTTCCTGTGTGTGACAGGGAAGAGACTCATTGGACTAGGTGTCTGAAGGCTCTGTCTGGATATGTCACTTATAATAATACATTTCTCAGATGCTTTTATCTAAAGCGACTTACAGTCATGTGTGCATACGTTTTATGTAAGTATGGCCCCAGCGGGAAACAAACCCATGACCCTTGGCATTGCAAGTGTCCCGCTATACTGACTGAGCCATACAGAACCACTCGTGTCTACTACTTAAGCAATAAGGCACAAGAGGCAGTGCTATGTCATGAATACAGTCACAGGTAAATGCCGTTGTTCGGCCCGACGAGATAGCGGACACAGCACTGCCTCACGTGACTTATTGCCTTCATAAAATGTTTACCAACATATTAAAATAACAATGAATTTCATATTTCCATTAAAAAGTTATTTTGATATGTCAGTTCATACAATTTCATTCTTCCATCAGATGACATAGTCCGGATAAAAATCTGGTTGTTAGCGCTTTTGATCATGTTGCTACAGATACAACCTGGTCTTCAATTATTTTTGAATAGTTGCTATGCAAAAGGACTGGTCCTCAGTTCTAAACTAAATCTGCTGTGCAGGCTGAATAACGTTATTGTCACTTGCTAGATAGCTAACCCAGTTAGATAGCTAACCCAGTTAGATAGCTAACCCAGTTAGATAGTTAACCCAGTTAGATAGCTAACCCAGTTAGATAGCTAACCCAGTTAGATAGTTAACCCAGTTAGATAGCTAACCCAGTTAGATAGTTAACCCAGTTAGATAGCTAACCCAGTTAGATAGCTAACCCAGTTAGATAGTTAACCCAGTTAGATAGCTAACCCAGTTAGATAGCTAACCCAGTTAGATAGTTAACCCAGTTAGATAGCTAACCCAGTTAGATAGCTAACCCAGTTAGATAGTTAACCCAGTTAGATAGCTAACCCAGTTAGATAGCTAACCCAGTTAGATAGTTAACCCAGTTAGATAGCTAACCCAGTTAGATAGCTAACCCAGTGTACATTTTTCTATTGTCATTTGGATATGTCTATGATCATGACGTTGATACAGTACTTGTTTTTTGACTGTCTCGTCTCATCTGGGTTCCGTTCACTCTATGTATGGCACTACAGAGATCAAAATAAAAAAGTGACACATTGCTTCTGAGGTAGAACAGGCAAACAGCAAGGCTTATATTAACCCCGCTGTACCAAACTAACCCACTGTTCCTAGGCAGTTCACCCACTGTTCCTAGGCCGTCATTGAAAATAAGAATTGGTTCTTAACTGACTTGCCTAGTTAAATCAAATCAATAAAAATGCTAGGCTAATATTAACCCCGCTGTACAAAACTAAATACTAGGCTTATATTAAACCCCGTTGTACCAAACTAAATGCTAGGCTTATATTAACCCCCGCTGTACCAAACTAAATGCTAGGCTTATATTAGCCCCAACTGTACCGAACTAAATGCCAGGCTGGAAACAAGGGGAAATAATGTGTGATTTGAGATAAATACAAGAAATGATTGGGACAGTAACATGAACATGATATTCTTATGGAGGCACAGTGATCATTTTCAGATGGAACTGTTAGCAGGCATAGATGTGTCTAATGGCCAAAATAGCACAGCTTGGAATGCTGCTCATCCAATCAGCATTCAGGATCCAAACGCTACCGGTTTTATAAATTATTGTTACACTGTATGACTGTTCCTTCTGGTCAGCATACCAGGTGCTGCTTATGACGACAGCTTCAACCAGAGCCAAGTACAGTTGAAGTCGGAAGTTTACATACACTTAGGTTGGAGTCATTAAAACTTGTTTTTCAACCACTCCACAAATGTCTTGTTAACAAACGATAGTTTTGGCAAGTCGGTTAGGACATCTACTTTGCGCATGACACAAGTACTTTTTCCAACAGTTGTTTAAAGACAGATTATTTCACTTATATTTAACTGTATCACAATTCCAGTGGGTCAGAAGTTTACATACACTAAGTTGACTATGCCTTTAAACAGCCAAGAACTCAGAAGAAAAATTGTAGACCTCCACAAGTCTGGTTCATCCTTGGGAGCAATTTCCAAACGCATGAAGGTACCACGTTTGTCTGTAGGAACAATAGTACGCAGGTATAAACACCATGGGACCACGCAGTCATCATACTGCTCAGGAAGAAGACGCGTTCTGTCTCCTAGAGATGAACGTACTTCGTTGCGAAAATTGCAAATCAATCACAGAACAACAGCAAAGGACCTTGTGAATTTGCTATAGGAACGGGTACAAAAGTATCTATATCCGAGTCCTATATCGACATAACCTGAAAGGCCCCTCAGCAAGGAAGAAGTCACTGCTCCAAAACCACCATAAAAAAGCCAGACTACGGTTTGCATCTGCACATGGGGACAAAGATCATACTTTTTGGAGAAATGTCCTCTGGTCTGATGAAACAAATGACCATCATTATGTTTGGAGGAAAAAGCGGGAGGCTTGCAAGCCGAAGAACGCCATCCCAACCGTGAAGCACGGGGCTAGCAGCATCATGTTGTGGGGGTGCTTTGCTGCAGGAGGGACTTGTGCACTTCACAAAATAGATGACATCACGAGAAAGGAAAATTATGTGGATATCTTGAAGCAACATCTCAAGACATCAATAGAAAGTTAAAGCTTGGTCGCAAATGGGTCTTCCATACGGACAATGACCCCAAGCATACTTCCAAAGTTGTGGCAAAATGGCTTAAGGAAAACAAAGTCAAGGTATTGTAGTGGCCATCACAAAGCCCTGACCTCAATCCTATAGAAAATTTGTGGGCAGAACTGAAAAAGTTTGTGCGAGCAAGGAGGCCTACAAACCTGACTCAGTTACACCAGCTCTGTCAGGAGGAATTGGCCACAATTCACCCAACATATTGTGGGAAGCTTGTGGAAGGCTACCTGAAATGTTTGACCCAAGATAAACAATTTAAAGGCAATGCTACCAAATACTCATTGAGTGTATGTGAACTTCTGACCCCATGGGAATGTGATGAAATAAATAAAAGCTGAAATAAATAATTCTCTCTACCATTATTCAGACATTTCACATTCTTAAAATAAAGTGGTGATCCTAACGGACCTAAAACAGATCATTTTTACTTGGATTAAATAAAGGTCAGGAATTGTGAAAAACTGAGTTTAAATGTATTTGGCTAAGGTGTATGTAAACTTCCGACTTCAAATGTATTTAGAGAGTTACTTGGGACATTGAGGTTTCTGCATTATGATGCATTTACACTACAAAATGATATGGCACCCATGTTAGCACCCCATTAACATTACACAGGGAATATTTAAACAATGCTATGTAACTGAATTTCTGGAATCAGAACCATTTTCAACATAAGAAAAGTTGGCCCAACTCTGTAAATATAGGTCTATGGCTTCAACTAACTAAATACCAGGCCTTCTGTGGCCTGAATTGCCTGGCTAGTCACTATCATCATCATCATCATCATCATGATCATTATATTATCATCCACCCAACAAGGCCATCGTCACTGCCGTGAACTCAGTATTAAATATAATAGAACATTATCATCATTATGGTCATCATCATTACAACAATCCTCAGAATATTATCACCCACACAACAAGAACTTCATAGTCGTCATCATTAGGTTATCATTGACTATTGAACATTTGTGTATGTTAGATGATTCAACTCACAATTCTATGGCCTTGTTCCACATGATGACGTATCCAGACAGAACGAAGGACTCGATGTTGACGATGTGTGTATTGCCACGCTCTGTGCCCACGTACAGCCATTTACTCTGGAAGGGGAGGTGGCAAAAAGTGATCCTGAGGAGGAAAACAAACAGCAGCGTTAAAATACGATAACATTTGATGTAATGATTTAGATTATGTTGTGTTTTCAGTTAAAATTGTAAAAAAAAAAAAAAATTGCTTCTTAGCAGAGAACATTTTCTCAAGCAAAAATGTTGCCAGGACTGTTTGGGATTGGTCTGAGTGAGGTGGTGAAAACTGAAAACAAGCTGTTATTGGCAAAGAGGTTTGGAACGCTCTTTCTTATTGGCCTATTAACTAATTGACCATCCATGCATAGTGTTGTCCACTACCGGATCATTTCAGTTAGTGAAACTCCCAAAGCCATTCCATCCATGCATAGTGTTGTCCACTACCGGATCATTTCAGTTAGTGAAACTCCCAAAGTCATTCCATCCATGCATAGTGTTGTCCACTACCGGATCATTTCAGTTAGTGAAACTCCCAAAGTCATTCCATCCATGCATAGTGTTGTCCACTACCGGATCATTTCAGCACCGTTTTGATTGGGACAGCGCCACCGCGCTGCTTTGAAACAAGCCTGGGGACTAGTCTTGATACATCATTCAATGTCTGATTTCTGTTTTCACTGAATTTCCATTTGGATATTAGTTAGACTACGATTAGGCTGGGGAAATGTTAGCTAAGTTAAGGTGAGTGTTGCTCATGATCATCTTGACTAGTTGGCTAGTTGATCTTGACTAGTTGATCATCTTGACTAGTTTATTTCGAACATTTTGCCATGTTAGGTAGTAGCCTAGGCCTACTCCCGACCAAAAGACTGACTTGTTTGATAATCAATCCATGTGATTTTGTTTCACTGAATCTCTGTCTGTACAGGCTATTTTGTTAAATGGCTTCTGGCTGGGCAAATAAGTGGAAGTTGTATGGCTCATCTATTAGTTGGGTCATATATCACTGATCAGAAACATTTAGTATGCAATAATGTAGCCTAAATCAAGAGTAGGCCTATTATTTTGCTCGATCGTGTATAGCCTATGCAACTCCAAAA
Organism: Oncorhynchus kisutch; assembly: GCF_002021735.2. Classification (NCBI taxonomy): domain Eukaryota; kingdom Metazoa; phylum Chordata; class Actinopteri; order Salmoniformes; family Salmonidae; genus Oncorhynchus; species Oncorhynchus kisutch. The sequence goes on along the minus strand of NC_034199.2, from coordinate 14,837,070 downwards.
GCCTGCAGAGGTTGTGAAATATGAACAGGAGACTAACATGAAGATAGGTCTCTACGCCTTCTCCCAAACAAAGTGTACACAAAGTGTACATAGGACAGAGATGAAACATGGATCCAAAAAGGATGGCCTTTCTATATGGCAGTGGTTTCACGTACTTCCCCGTGTTGCTGTTTGGGAAACATATTATTTTATTCTGTTAAATTCCATTATATACTTACTATAAAATATATGTGTGTTGACTGTGATCGGGTAGGTGTGTCTTGTCTGTTTAATTAACAAAATAACTAACTATTGCTTTCAATTGGATGGAGCAGCCATGGCTGCACAGAACCGTAACATAGGTCTAATTAAACTCAAAATATGGCATTCTTTTCTTCTGATAATATATTGTATTAGTCTTATGTTTCTTAGGACCTGCTTAAACAAATTTAATATAGATAATTTTTTTCTGGTGTTTATTCTCAATTGATTTATTCAAATAGAGGCCCACCCATATCTGCACACCACTACTACTCGTCACCGGCATGACGGCACAGGAGCTATAAAAGGCATATGCAGGCAAGAATGTGGTCAAATTGGCCTGTTTGTAAGGGAGTCGTATAAACATTGGCCAAACACGTTTCCAGGCAAAAATACCGTAAATCCTGCGTGCAAGCAGTATATCACTAAAAGGACATTATCGTAATTTTCACACTTTCATAGTATTATTTCAACCTCATAGTGTGAAAATATATACTGTATTAAACACAGAAAATCACGTTTTTGACTGCACTGTGCCTTTAATTATTCCTCCTCCTTAACCTATTCGGCAGCAGTCATCAATAAGTCACGCATCATTACCCTGAGACAAACAGAAGCTAATCACAAGTGGTCAGTATCATTGGGATTGAAAATGCCCTGCATCTTTTGTTCTCTAACTTGTTATCTCCTTTTTACTTCCTTCCCTCTCTCCCCCAACTCACGCCTCTTTATATCTCTGAACTATTGAGCCCAGGGCTCAAAAACACAGACAAAACCAGTTAAAAGCAATTATCATGGTAAGCGCTACCCTGGCTGCACGCTCCATTTGTCTCTCTCTCTCTCACACTGCCATGTGTATTTGTGTATTTGCTTATTGTTCCGTTACATTGCAGTAATACGACACATCTGATTATACACATTACCGGCTCCATTTCGACGTGTCATTTTCTCACTTGAAAGTATGAAATAAGGGCTCTAAAGTGCGACCAACAAAATATTTAGCTGTGCGACCCGTTTTATTTTGGGAGCACCAGTACAACTAAAATAAAATGTTTAAAAAAAAAGATAAATGAGTAATGATATTTTCCCTCAGCTCTTCTCAAACAAGACAGAATGACACCTGCAGATGCTTGCTTCCAGTTCCTGGGCCACCCACACCAAGCTCCACCCCCACCAAGGTCCACCCACACCAAGCCCCACCCACACCAAGCCCCACCCCACCAAGCCCCACCCCACCAAGCCCCACCCCCACCAAGCTCCACCCCCACCAAGCCCCACCCACACCAAGCCCCACCCACACCAAGCCCCACCCCCTGTATCTCAAGCAGACAGCACACAGTTCCTCCATGCTGTTTATTCCCTCAGCATGCTCTCAATTCATGCACTCAACATATTATTGCAAAACAAGAACGATGCGGCTTTCCGCATTATTTCTATATATGAATCCACAAGTTTTCTCTATTATATTATTAGTTTGTGTATCTTGCTCTCGGTGAAACGCAAGTTAGTTTAAGGAAGCTGGCATGTGCCTAAAATACTGCTAAACACTAATGCTTATTGTTTATTAGCTAGCTGGCTAGCTAAATTCCATTTAGCTAAATGCACTAGCTAGGGCAAAGCAAACGTTAGTGCTAACACTGGTTGCTACTACTGGTGGTTTGATTTGATTTGATGTAGATCCCCATAAGGGAAACTCATGTATTATATTATATTCCCAGGGGCGGCAGGTAGCCTGGCAGGTAGGAGCATCGGGCCAGAAATCGAAAGGTTGCTGGATCGAATCCCTGAGCTGACAAAGTTCAAATCTGTCATTCTGCCCCTGAGCAAGGCAGATAACCCACTGTTATCCGGGCTCTGATGACGTGGATGTCGATTAAGACAGCCCCCTGCACCTCTCTGATTCAGAGGGGTTGGGTTAAATGTGGAAGACATATTTCAGTTGAGTGCATTCAGTTGTACAACTGACTAGGTATCCCCCTTTACCTTTCCCCTACAAGGTGTCGAAAGCGTTCTGTAGGGATGCTGGCCCCAAAGCTTCCCACAGTTGTGTCAAGTTAGTGGTTTCTTTGCAACATTTCGACCATGGTGGCCTGATTCACACAGTCTCCACTGAACAGTTGATGTTGAGATGTGTCTGTGACTTGAACTCTGTGAAGCATTTATTTGGGCTGCAATCTGAGGTGCAGTTTAACTCTAATGAACGTATCCTCTGCAGCAGAGGTAACTCTGGGTCTTCCTTTCCCATGGCGGTCCTCATGAGAGCCAGTTTCATCATAGCACTTGTTGGTTTTTGCAATTGCACTTGAATAAACTTTCAAAGTTCTTGAAATGTTCCGTGTTGACTGACCTTCATGTCTTAAAGTAATGACAGACTGTCATTTCTCTTTGCTTATTTGAGCTATTCTTGCCATAATATGGACTTTACCATATAGGGCTATCATCTGTATACCAAACCGCCCTTGTCACAACACAACTGATTGGCTCAAACACATTAAGAAGGAAAGATATTCCACAAATTAACTTTTAACAAGGCACACCTGTTGATTTAAATGCATTCCAGGTGACTATCTCATGAAACTGGTTGAGAGAATTCCAAGAGCGTTCAAAGCTGTCATCAAGGAAAAGGGTGGCTACTTTGAAGAATCTCAAAAATCTCATTTTTTGATTTGTTTAAAACTTTTTTGGTTACTACATGATTCCATATGTGTTATTTCATGGTTTTGATGGCTATTATTATTCTATAATGTAGAAAATTGTACAAATAAAGAAAAACCCTTGAATGAGTAGGTGTCTCATTTAGAATCTCATTAAGATTGGTATTGTATGTCATTATATTAGGTTTCGGTATGGGTCAGCATGGTGTTTGTGCAACGGGATGTTCTCAATTAGATAGCCTGTTCTAAAATATTTGTCTAAATGAAACTCTATTCAAATGTGATTAGGTTCCCCTGGGAAACACTGACCAACACTTTGCTTCCTACCTTGTCATAACTCCTACCTGGCTTTTTCATTAAATGTCATGCCAAACTACATCAAACATATAATTAGAATAATCATTATATGTCTATGATTCCAACAGTTGACACAAGTGTTTTAATCTACAATATATCGCAATAGTTGGTTGAAAAATCTTAATGAGATTTTTTGCCCTATTAACTACCTGGTAGCTTTACCAGTATATGCAAACATTTGAAAGTATATGTAAACATGGCACAGCAATAAGTACGTAGGATTCATATAGGCCCAACGTAGGCTATATCTCAATAATAAAAAATAAAAAACATGTTTCTGGTGCTCCTAAATGTTGTGTGGTGCTCCTAAGTTAGGAGCACAAGTGCTACCAATGATTTTGAGCCCTGTGTACGAGCATACTTCACTCACACGTAAGGTTGTGCATAATATACTACGTCAGCTGTGTAGTCATTAGTCAATCAATAAACCATTGATAGCGAGGCATGCTTGGTGTTCATGTAACATGTAATATATTCAGAGGTAGGCTTCTATGTGGCGTTGCGGTCTTGCAATAAAGTCAACTAGGTGAAACGTCTGTCGATATGCCCTTGAGCAAAGGAACTTTACCCTAATTGCTCCTGTAAGTCACTCTGGACAACAGCGTCTGTTAAATTACTCAAATGTACAAATGTAAAACATATTCAGGTGGTCGTCTGCTATGTGACGGTGGGGTTATGTAATATATTCAGAAGTAGGCTTCTATGTGGTGGTGGGGTGTTCATACAGTCATTCAGTCTGCATTAGCATCCATCGTGTTTATAAGCACCATCACTAGGGAATACAGATCAACACACTAATTCTCTCCTGTCTATGCTGATTACCTCTCCAGGAGAGAGAATGAGTGGGCCCCGTTCCTCGCCACCCCACTTCCACTTACCCGGGAGACGCAGGATTATTAGATAGGAGATAAATGAGATGGAAGACAATTCAAAAAAGGATTTTGACCCCTTGGGTGTGCCGGGGTGAGGGGAATGGTAAATTGGGAGAGGCAGGAGAGGGCGACTGTGTTTGAGAGAATGGGGAAGATTATATTTGACTGCAAGAAGTGTTTCAGCCGCATAATCTTCATCAGACGTGTTTATTTATTTTTTACATTTTGGAGTGCCATCAGTTCCCAGTGTTTTTGAACTTGGGATTTCATTTGAAGTCATTGTCATATATTATGGGAGAGCACCCAGCTAATAAAGCGAGATATCACACCTGTTACCCACTCCACAGGCAGGAGAGGAAGTGTGTGAGAGAACAGGGGGAAGATTATATTTGACTATTTTTGACACTTTCCCGAGCTTTGCTGCCAGAAGTCTATCAGCAGCATAATCTAGAGAGGAAAGTTGAGTGAGGTTGCATGTCACAATGACATGTGTAGGTATTCTGTTAGTTCTTATAGCTGGCAAGGATAATTATTGACACTTGATTCCCAGCAGTATATGGAGAAAAACTCAGATAATGGACATTTACAAAATCAACTACTTAAATGAGGAGTTCCTCAAGGTTCAACTGTTGCCCCTTTTATATTTCTCCTGATCGTTACACGGAAGGACATTTCTTTCTAAAATGAACCCCAAGAGCCCTAATCAAAGTGAAGTTAAGTACTCCAACTGGTACAACTCACTGAGCCTTCTAACTATAAGAAAAAATATACTGAAATCAAAGCCCTTGGCTGAGGAGAAACATGACTCAGTCCCCACTCAGGCAATCAGCTGTTAGGAGGCGGCCATTTCAGACAACCCCATTAGACTCACGATGGTGCCCAGACGACCTCTTTCATTTACACACCCATTTGCATAATTTAAATGTCACTGGAAATCAAGAACTTTAGGAGCGGAGATACAGAAACAAGGGAGGGTGAGAAAATAAAAAGGTTGGCGCAGGTCTCGGAGGGTGACTGTGTAATGGAGTGAAAGTCAAAGGCTTTGTTTGACTCAGACAGCTTGACGAGGCGCCGTCACCGCGGCTCATAATTATCAATCAATCAGGAGGAGGCGTGGGTTGAACTGACCGCCAGCTGGCTGGGCAGCCAAGGAGCTTCTGGGGGAACAAATATAAGTAATGAAGTAAATAGATGGAGGGAGGGAGAGATTTAATTGAAGATGTTGTTTCTCTAACCATCTCGGCCACATGCCTCGTGACCTCCCATCTGTTTCTGTAACAGTCTCAGTTTCTCCCGCGGAGAGGAGAATGAGAGGAGCGGGCCATTTTGGATTACTAGTCATGGACAGATAAAGAAACTGTATGGAGCATGGGGAGATTGATCTGCCAATTTGCAAGCAGAGCGTCAACGAGGATACAGGCTGAGTGTGTGATATTCAGGTGTCACACAAGTGATTCTCAGTTATCTGTCACGTGATTCCCAGACGTCTACCAGTCAACACTCAGGTGATTTGTGGGTATTGCAGGGGTAAAGCACTGCATCATAGGAGTGGTTAGAGAGCTAACTAATGGTTCACTGGCTGGCTCGTGAATCACCATCCATGTCTTTTTCTATGTGTGCTAGAGGTCTTCACGGGTCCAAAAAGTTGGCCCAGGACCCGAACGGACCCGAGGACAATCAGACCTGACCAGAATGGACCCGATATGGAAAAAAAGGGGACCCGGTCTCTAACAGACCAGAGAATAATCAGACCCGAACCGCAGCCTGGATTCAAACCAGGGACTGCAGTCATGCACTGAGATGCAGTGCCTTAGACCGCTGCGCCACTCGGGAGCCCAACAGAAAAAAAACTGCATATGTCATAAGCGAAAACCTGCTGTTAGCTATTTTTTTTAATGGAATAGACATAGACCCAGACACAGTGACGTGAAAGTACATCAATAAACGTACACACACTCCAAACACTCAGACACATTAATTGGCAAACCTTCATAAAAGCCCTACTTCTGAGCGAAACGCTTTCATCCATGTGCATTAGGAGAGCAAAGGCTATCCCTCGTCCCAAGAGTATTGTGTCCCCTTTATTCAGCTCAGCGGTGTGAGATTCTAATTGGCTCTTGAGATGCCTCGAATTCAGTATCTCAGCCAGGCACCGAGAAGCACAGAGAATAACTTTATACAGGATCATCTCCGGTGACCAGTGTACTTCTCGGAATCTAGGGGTTGGATCATGATCATGAATTTCTCAGATGTTGTAGGTCTGGGTGCATGTCCCAAAAAACCTTCCATTACAAAACAAACGTTATAATAAGAAAGCATATTCTCACAGTGTAAAATATCTCAGGAAAGTCAAGTACAGGAGAGGCGAGTATAAAGGGGTTGAGAGGGGAGGAGAGACAGTGACAAGCAGAGGGTAAATAGAAGCTGATTTTGTTTTGATAGAATCACTTCTCACCTCTACTTCTTAGAGATCAAAACTAAATAAGGTAACTCCTCCAAGGCAAAACTGCTGCAACAATTCTGTCACTCACCAGCCTGGTGAATAACAATGCTAGTGACTTTAATAAAGGATATCTGAGGAAAATGCTCTCGATTTTGTACCAACACATCTCCTGTGCTACACGCTGCGATAACACGCTTAATCATTGTTACTCTCCCTTCCGGGACGGCTACAAGACCCTCCACTACCCACTCTTCTGCAAATCAGATCACATCTCGATCCAGCTCCTCCCCACCTACAGGCAGAAACTTGAACTGGAAGCATGCATGGTAAGGACTATTCAACGTTGGTCTGACCAATCAGAATATCTATGCTTCAAGACTGTTTTGATCCTGCGGACTAGGGAATGTTCTGGGTCTCCTCTGGGAATAGTATCAACGTATGCACCAACTCTGTGACTGGGTACATCAGGCAGTGCATAGAGTATGTTGTTCCTACTGTGACGGTTAGAACTTATCCAAACCAAAAACCCTGTATAGATGGCAGGATTCACACAAAACTGAAAGCGTTTTACCACTGCATTTAATCACAGCAGGCTGGGAACATGGACATGCACAAACAAACTAGCAATTAGCGCTGCTTGATTAGCGCTTTTTGAGGTCGGTTCAGATTCCGTTTGATTATTTCAAAAATAATTACGGTTTTCTATTTAGGTTTCGATACATTTGTTTACATTAAATGCACTATGCATTTAGTGAGTTGAATGCTGTAACAACACAGAATAAAGCTATTAACAAAAGTCCCATGATGGTACTGACTGCCCATTACTGCTTATCACTTAATAACCATCATTTATTCACATTACTCTACTTGAATAAAATATTTCAGTTGTTGTGTATATTACATTTATTTGATTTGATGACTTTATTATTTCATTCCAAGTCATCATCTCATCTCTTTAGAGCTGCTGCCTAGGCTGTTTGACAAAAATCACTATTTGCAGTTCTTCAAAGAAAATAAGGCATACTTTTATGACTCCTGAATACCAAATATCAATCACTTAGATCATGTATTTTCAAGTAGAAATACTGTAACTTGCGTAGCAAGAGCCGCTCTCTATATCCTCTCACAATTACGCATTCTTCGGTCTCTTCAACCGGACAAGCAGATGTGCAATGGATTATGGTCATTGTAGTTTTCTTTTATAGCAAAATTGACCCACTACTACATATTTTTTTACATGTATATTCTACCCACATTTTACATACATAGCACTTTTTTTCTACAGAACTGTACATAGCAAGAATAAAGTCATGTGATATTTTGATATAAATTACATCTAGGTAGATACCGTACAGCCAGTGGAGCTGCCAGGGATTTTGTGCCCCATGAAAAGATATCACATTGGGCCCCACGTCCACAGGCCACAACCAACCCTGTGCAATTGCTGTAACGACACACCTCCAAAACCAAATCGACCAGTTCAAAGTTTTAAATAACTCTACCTTTGCAGGCTTGCAACTCTCTTGTAGTCCAATATTTACTGTGAGCTGTGAAAATATAACACTGTGCAGACATGCATGCAACATTCTGCATACAGTGGAATTCACGATTTGATGCAAGACTGATACCCTTTATAAGAAATGTGCTAAAGGCCATATTTTACTGTCTAAATGTAATTTTATTGCTAAAATTCTTGAATGGAACATTTTCTTAACATTAATGAATAACTTAAAATAAATATAACTTAAATATACATGAACCTCTTCAATTAAAATAAATGTATATTATCAACTATAGAATGATATAAGAAACAAAATACTCAAATCAGCAGTAGATTTTTTTTAACTAAGTATACATACCAATTAGAAAATAAACAGCTGTAAAAGTGGAAATGGAAAATGGAAAACAAAATGGAAATGAAAAGGTCTGATTGTGGCGCTAGAAGAAAGGTCAAAAGGTCACCAAATCAATAGGTTTCTTCCACTTGGGTTCTTGATTGTGCACAACAAATTTTGTGAAAATCCAGCCATGACTTTGAGATACATCTTGTTCTCAGTCTGTTCTCAGTCTTGTTCTCAGCTTGTGGGCATCATGTGTGTAGTGATCCAATATCCATAGCCATGCCATTGAACAGTTATCACTGGCCCTTGCTCAGTCTTTACACACCAAGAGCCCAGCGCCGAGCCTTCTTGATCAAGTCTTTGAAGTCCAGCTTTCTAGCTAACTGACTTTCAATGGACAGCATGGCAAGATTGCAAAGCCTGTCCTGGGACATAGTGGACCTAAAATAGTTGATCAGTTTTAGCTTACTGAAAGCTCTCTCGCCACCAGCAACAGTCACAGGTAGTGTGCAAAATATACGTAAAGCAACGCACACTTCTCCAAAAATGCTTTGCAACTGCATCTTACAAATTGCATTCAGGAGGCCAAGCGGGGACAAGTTAGGGGAGAAAGTGGCAGAATATACTGTGTTCAGGTGTCTTACTTCATGTCGAAACTCAGGTGTAAGATCTCTGGAATACTCCATGATCAGTGGTTGGCACACAGACGGGACTTTATCCTCACTAATCTGGCCAACTTTCAGAACAGCAGAAAATGATTTTACAATTTTTACAGTAGTGTGGAACCTTGTATCCAAGTCACTTATGATGTTGTTCATAGCAGTAAAAAACACTGTGTTCTGAAACACCATTGCTGCACTGTCCTGAGCTGTATCCTGGGGCAGCAGGGTAGCCAAGTGGTTAGAGCGTTGGATTAGTAACCGAAAGGCTGCAAGTTTAAATCCCCAAGCTGACAAGGTACAAATCTGTTGTACTGCCCCTAAACAGGCAGTTAACCCACTGTTCCTAGGCTGTCATTGAAAATAAGAATTTGTACTTAACTGACTTGCCAAGTTAAATAAAGGTTAAAAAAAATCCTCTTGAGAGGTCTCATCATGGAATCTTTTCCTCTGGCGGCTGTGTTCCTTATTAAATTGAGGTGCAACATCCATTTGCGTAGCAATCAGTGTTGCCTCAGAAAGGAGAGACTCCCATCCATCTCTAAGAGCCTGCATCTCTTCCTTTAAGACTCTGATATTGGCTGCCTCTGTGTGAGATTTTTCCTTTCTGGAGAATCACACTCCTGTCCTCAATGCATTACAGTACCTGCAATTATGCCAAATGTCATGTCATTCAACACAATGCTGCTAACCTCCTTCTTCAGTTGGGAGTAGGGCTGGTTCAGGGGTATGGGGAGACAGGGCTACTGAACCTGAAGCTGCATCTGTTAGGACTGGCACCAGGCAGGGGCAGGGACAACTGATTTACTATGAATAGCTTGCTAAAAGTTTCCCTGCATTGATTAAATATCAGCTAAAAGAGGAGCAAAATATAAATACTCAACATTTTCTGTGAAGATATTAAGTAACTAATGTTAGGGGAGGAAAAGCAGCCTATTTCACCATGAACTAAGCTATCAGGTTCATTTCCACCACTCACAGACGACACCCACCTTCCTTTTTGAAAAATTGGGTGACATACTGTCATGCTTTCTTTTCTCTCTCCTGTCTTTTTTTCTCTTTCTTTTCATTTTTGGAAGCCAGATTTTTCTTTAGGAAGCTGAGACATGATGCTCCACCGACACTCCTCACTCGCAATTCGCTGCTAGCAAGTACTGTTCCTGGGCAGGGGGCAGGGGGCAGGGGGCAGGACCGAACCATTTCATGTAAATAGGGGGTGGGGGGTCAATACAGAGGCTCTCTGGATGTTTACTTTTTGGTAAAGTAAGTCATTTAAAAAAAGAAACCGCTCATTTTATTAGTACATTGAAAACAAAACATTATATTAATGATGATGATTAAAAAATGTACTTAATGAGAGTAATACATTTTTTCTCTGCAATTTGGCCCTCGTGCAAGTCTCTCTGTACAGCTGTTAATTTTACACTATTATTAGGGAAAACATCCTTACAGTTAACTTCAGTTAGTGGAAATGGAGGAGACTGAAAAGAGAATGTATGCTTAAATTACTTTGCTTCCTCTTTCAAAATATAATTTTGTGAATCATAGATGACTCAGTCATTTGTAACACGTTTCTGTCAATTCTTTTTGGTTCCACTTCTATGTTGAAGATTCTATCTCTACTGTTATTTATTCTATTTCATTGTTAATAATATGAACTCTGTTGACAGATTTTTTTTATTTGCATGACCTTTTAAAGCCACATGTTAAAGTGTCCTACACTACAAGGGGATCTGCTGTACGTATGTTCATGCAGGAAAAAGTCAGTTGTAAAAATCCTTTGTCTTGGTTAAAAACAGGTTGTCATCCAGTAGGCTTTGCTTATATGTGGAAATTCTGTAAGAGTGATGTGGATGCCAGTTATTTGAGGGTCCGACTGCATTTTGCCCCAATCAATACGTTTTTACTTTTGGTGCTAGTGTGAAGGCTACAAGAAAGTAATCAAGACGACTAGCTTGATTAAGCCTCCTCCATGTACAGTATATCTCACCAAGTCTGTATACAGCTGCTCATTATCGGCTCACTTTGCAAGTTGGCAGTTGTCGAATAAAACAAAGGAAAGCCATTTCGGACCATTTCGTTCAGTTCATTAGATCCGTTTGCCAAATAAAAAATTCTGCGTAAACATTTAGGCTCACTTATTCGCATTCCTACAATCACTATAGAGGAAAGTTATTCATTCAGTTCATTAGATCAGAATGTCAGTAAAACGAGAGAAAGAAATTGAAAACAAGAACCATTCTTAAAATGTTCATTACTTGCACGTTGCCTATTTGGAAGAAAAACAAAGATCAAAAGAAATGTGCTCACATGTCATCCTTGTTATATTCTAGCATTACAAATACAGTACATTACGAATAGTATGTGGGCACCTTCTCATCGAACATCTCATTCCAAAATCATGGGCATTAATATGGAGTTGGTCCCCCCTTTGCTGCTATAACAGACTCCACTCTTCTGGGAAGACTTTCCACTAGATGTTAGAACATTGCTGCAGGGACTTGCTTCCATTCAGCCACTAGAGCGTTAGTGAGGTCAGGCAATGATGTTGGGCGATTAGGCCTGGCTCGCAGTCAGTGTTCCATGGGATTGAGGTCAGGGCTCTGTGCAGGCCAGTCAAGTTTATCACACCACAGGAGGTAGGTGGCACGTTAATTGGGGAGAATGGGCTCATGGTAATCACTGGAGCGGAATCGGTGGAATGGTATCAACTACATCAAAGACGTGGTTTCCAGGTGTTTGATGCCATTCCATTTGCGCCGTTGGGACCACTATTATGAGCCGTTCGCCCCTCAACAGCCTCCTGTGTTCCCCACTAATCTCGACAAACCATTTCTGTATGGACCTCGCTTTGTGCACGGGGGCATTGTCATGCTGAAACAGGAAAGAGCCTTCCCCAAACTGATGATTGGTATCCAATTTATTCATCACAACACCAAAAATAGTACATCATCCAAATTTTTGCAACGGGCCGGTCTAATCCTGAATGCTGATTGGTTGGTTTCTATGCCACAAGTTACCACCAGCTAAATCTATGACGTTAAATGGCTATTTTTTTCTCTGTTCCATCTGAGTGTGCAATCCACTGTCTCATCAGCCCAGCCAAGCAATTCAAAAACTTGGTCTCCACTATGAAAAGCATCTAGACATTACCTCTCTTCAACATTTGTCTGACTCAACCAGTCGAAATCATGAATCAGCTCGCATCATTTTTATGGACATATACAGTGCTTTCGGAAAGCATTTCTGTATTCCCCTTGACTTTTTCCACAATTTTTTTTTACGTTACAGCCTTATTCTAAAATGTATTATATTGTTGTTTTTTTCTTCAACAATCTACACACAGTACCCCACGATGACTAGGCAAAACGTACTTTCTTAAACCAGTTACTATTGGCTTTACCAATTTAGTTTAGCATACCATTAGTTTGTTTTGATTTACCAGCCGCGAGCAGGCGGATTCAACCGACCCTGGTGACCATGGGCTTAACGGATTGCCGATGTGCGTCGGAGCACATTATTATATTGAATCCTTTACGTTTTTATATTGTATCATAACCTTATGAAATGAGTCAATACATCAAAACTATTCGTTCCGAATCACATCTGAGTAGCCACAATATAACTATGTTCCGATCCTTACATTCAGTTTAGATCAAATACGAATAAACACCAAATCATTATTTAACATTTTAAGGCTTGTGCAGTCCTGTAAAAAAGTCTGCCTATCATTAACAGTTTTCTTTTGCCGATTATCTCAAACGTGAATCTACATCTGCATTGTCCAAGACTCAAGAATAAGTAAGAATAAGAATAAGCTATACCAAAATAAGTTTATAGGCACCTAGCCCGTTATGGATTGTTCGAGGCCTAGTAGCCTGATGGAGCCAAAAACCAACAACAGTTTTTTCCAAAAGTTGATGAGAATAAGTGTTTATTTTGTGTAGTGTAATGCTGTAATGCTGTAGTGTGGTTTTTGTGTAGTGTGGTGTAGAGTGGTAATGTGTAGTGTTGTGTAATTCTGTGTATTGGGAACTAGCTTAGGAGGCCACGTTGTAAACTTTGAGTCCCCGAAGAGCTGGTTGATTACATACAGTTTATCCAATACCAAGCGTTCACATTCTGGTTCTCTGCTCTGTTTAAAAAAAAATGGAATAAAGGATGTGTCATCTCTCTTATTTCTTGGGGGAGTTGTTCATTGATAGAGAATGGTGTGCCCTTCAACTCCCTACCCCTTTCCATCACGGTCACCTTCGTCTTGTAATGGGATAGTCTAGCAACAATGGGCCAGGGTTTCTGGGGAACCCTTCGACCAAAACCATGCGCCCTTTGGAAATCAATGTTATTCACCTGTTTGTTGGACATTTTAAGATGATGTTTTCATGAAATCCTTCACCTTTTCTTCTGTTGCCAGAATTTTCATTCTCCTTCACTCCCAGTCTAAAAATATATATAAGTATAAGTAGCTCCGCTTTCATTTGAGTGTTATCACTCAGGAGTTTCTCTGTCGTTGAGTGTAGGGAGTCTACTGTCGCCTTTCAAGATTTTGTTTTTAGTCCTTATTTCTTCCATAAATTTATTTGTTGCTGTAATCCATTCCTACCTTGAGGGCTTCAATGTCCTCTATTACTCTGGGCAATAGATCACGCTTTTGTAGCTGTATGTTCATTCTTGCCAGCAATGCGCTGTCCTTCTTTGACATTGTTGTAACCGCCTCCTCTTCCATTGTTTTGTTTGATTCTTTGGAAGGACATTTCTCCTCTGTTTCATTGGATGATTTATTTGACTGCTGCTCAAGCATATCAAACTGAGGATCTATAGAACGTTTGACGTTTTCTATGTTATCCAGAGTGTAGTTATCTCTTTCCCCACTTACTTCAAGATGTCCACCATTGTTCCGAAACCCAAGAAAGTGAAGGTAACTGAACAAAATGACTATCCCCCCACAGAACTCACTTCTGTCATCATGAAGTGCATTGAGAGGCTTGTTAAGGATTATATCACCTCCACCTTACCCTAAACCCACTACAATTTGCATACCGCCCCAAAAGATCCATGGACGACGCAATCGCAATTGCACCGCACACTGCCCTATGCCACCTGGACAAGAGGGATACCTACTGTATGTGAGAATGCTGTTCATCGACTACAGCTCAACCTCCAACACTATAGTGCCCTCCAAGACCATTACTAAGCTCAGGGCTCTGGGTCTGTACACCTCCCTGTGCAACTGGGTCCTAGACTTCCTGACGGGCCAACCCCAGGTTGTGAAGGTAGGCAACGACACCTACGCCACACCGGTCCTCAACACAGGGTCCCCACAGGGGTCTGTGCTCAGCCCCCTCCTGTACTCCCTGTATGCTATACACGTCTCCAATGCAATCATCAAGTTTGCTGACGACACAACAATGGTACTGTAGGCCTGATTACCAACAATGACGAGTCAGCCTACAGGGAGGAGGTGAGAGTGCTGGGAAGAAAATAACCTCTGCCTCAACGTCACAAAATGAAAGTGCTGATCGTGGACTACGTGAGATAACAGAGAGAGCACGCCACCATCCATATCGACGGGGCCACCATGGAGAGTGTCAATAGCTTCAAGCTCCTTGGCATGCACATCACTGAAGACCTGTTATGGTCCCTCCAAACTGACAGCGTAGTGAAAGAGGTGCAACAGCACCTCTTCAACCTCAGGAGGCTAAAGAAATTTGGCTTGGCCCCTAAGAACATCCCAAACTTCTACAGATGCACCATCGAGAGCATTCTGTCGGGCCGTATCACTGCCTGGTATGGCACCTGCACTGCCCGCAACCACAGGACTCTCCAGTGGGTGGTGCGGTCACGCCAACGCATCACCAGTGGCACACTGCCTGCCCTCTAGGACATCTATATCCCCAGGTGGGTGTCACAGGAAGGACAAGAAAATACGGATCTCAACCACCTGTGCCATGGCCTGTTCACCCTTCTACCATCTAGAAGTCAGAGACAGTACAGGTGTATCAAAGCTGGGACACAGAGAGTGAAAACAGTCATCACTAGTCGCCCGGTACCCTGCCCTGCACCTTAGAGGCTGATCCTCTATGTACTGTACAGTCATTGAACACGGGTCACTTTAATAACGTTTACATACTGTTTTATGTATATATCGTATTCTAGTCATGGTTCCTCCAATATAACGACTGCTGTATCAACCAGTTCTATTAATTTACTGTCCATATTGTCTGTACATACCAAATGTATACAAAACAATAGAAACACCCGCTCTTTCCATGACACAGACTGACCAGGTGCATCCAAGTGAAAGCTAGGATCCCTTATTGATTTCACTTCAATCATTTCAAATTGTATTTGTCATATGCGCCGTCATATATGTAGAAATGCTTACTTACAAGCCTTTTCCCAACAATGTACTTAAAAAGTAGGCAAATTAACAAATAGATAAAAAATAAAATTGTAACACAATAAAATAACAATAACGAGGCTATATACAGGTTATATACAAAGCGTACCGATACTGAGTCAGTGTTGTGGGGTAGGAGATAGTTGAGTTAAGGGTGAAGAGGCATTGTCGTTCCCTCTTCACAACTGTGTTGGTGTGTTAGGACCATTGGTGTGTATTGGGTATATGTTGTGTAATTTGTTAGATATTACTGCACTGTCGGAGCTAGAAGCACAAGCATTTTGCTACACCCGCAATAACATCTGCTAATCACATGTATTTGACCAATAAAATTGGATTGGATTTAGTGATGTGGACACAGAGGACTTTGAAGCTCTCGACCGTCTCCTCTACAGCCCCGTCGATGTGAATGGGGAGGTGCTCAGCATCCGTTTCCTGTAGTCCATGTAGTCCTTTTCCTGTAGGCCCATCACAAAGTCCAGTATCCAATTGCGGAGGGAGGTGTATTAATCCCCTGGTCCTTAGCTTAGTGATAAGCTTGAAGGGCACTATGGTGTTGAACGAGCTGTAGTCAATGAACCTCAACGAACCTTTACCCCCGCACATTGCTTGGGACCGGTACCCCCTGTATATAGCCACGTTATTGTACTTTTTTTGCGTTACTTTTTATTTTATTTTCTACTTAAGAAAACATTTACAAAATAAACTTAACTCTATTTCTTGCACTGCACTACATTAGTTAAGGGCTTGTAAGTAAGCATTTTACAGTTGTATTTGGCGCATGTGATAAATAAAATAACATTTGATTTGATTTGAACAGCATCCTCACATAGGCGTTCCTTTAGTCCAGAAGGGAGAGGGTCGTGTGGAATGCAATAGAGATCGCAACATCTGTGGATCTGTTGGGGGCGGTATGCTAATTGGATTGGGCCCAGGGTGTCTGGGATGTTGCTTTTGATGTGAGCCATGACCAGCCTTTCAAAGCATTTTATGGCTACAGAACTGAGTGTCACGTGGAGAAAGTAATTTAGACACGTTAGATTGGCATTCTTGGGCACGGGGACTGTGGTGGCATAGCTGGAAGTAGGGGTGCTGAGGATGCTGCAGCACCCCCTGAAAAATCAGAAATAAAATAGTGCATAAAGTAGTGCACTGGGCCTTCACTCTTTCTGTATTAGGAGACCGATATAGCAGTATGTAACCCTCTCCTTCTTCCAGCGGCTATGTATGGTGGTCTGCTTGAAACGTGGGTTTTACAGACTGGGTCAGGGAGATGTTAGTGAGGACACTTGCTAGCTGGTAAGCACATGCTCTGAGTACGCATCCTGCTAATCCGTCTTTTTAAAAGTCTTACTCACATCAACTACGGAGTGCGTGATCACACAATTGTCCGGAACAGCTGGTGCGCTCATGCGTGGTTCGGTGTTTCTTGCCTCGAAGTGAGTGTAGAAGGCATTTAGCTTATCTGGGAGGCATCACTGGACAGCTCGTGGCTGGGTTTCCCTTTGTAATCCATGATAGTTTGCAGAGCCTCAGAGCCAGTGTCGTAGGATTCGATCTCAATCCTGTATTGATGCTTCACCTGTTTGATGGTTCGTTGGAGAGCTAAAGGGATTTCTTATAAGCGTCCGTATTGTGTCCCGCTCCTTGAAAGCGGCAGCTGTAGACTTTAGCTCAGTGCGGCTGTTGCCTGTAATACATTGCTTCTGGTTAGGACATGAACGTACGATCACTGTGGGGAGTACGTTGTCGATGCACTTATTAATGCCGGTGACTGATGTGGTAAACTCCTCAATGCCATCGGATGAATCCCAGAACATATTCCAATCTGTGTTGGCGAAACTGTCTTGTGGCCGCCTCATTGGACAACTTCCATATTGAGCACATCACTGGCACTTCCTATTTTAGCTTTTGCTTGTAAGCAGGAATTAAGAGGATGTAGTTATGGTCAGGTTTTCCAAATGGAGGGCGAGGGAGAGCTTTGCATGCATCTGTGTGTGTAAAGTAGAGGTGATCTAAAGTTTTTTCGCCGGCTAATAGGAGCGCCACATCTATGTGAGCATTTTCTTGTTTGCTTACGGCCTTATATGGCTGGTTGAGTGCGGTCTTAGTGTCAGCATCAGTTTGTGGTGGTAAATAGACGGCTTTGAAAAATATAGATGAAATCACTCTTGGTAAATACTATGGTCTATAGTTTCACGAGGGATTCTAGCTCAGGCGGGCAGAACCTCAAGACTTCCTTAAATCAGGGATCGTACACACTGTGGTATCCCAGGAGGTCAACCCTGGGGGATGGTAATAGGGGGGAGGTACGTGAGGCGACGTTGGCTCCCTCTGTTGGGAATACGGGAGCTGGGAACCCCGACACGGACAGCGGAGGTAATTAGAGGAAAGTGCCAACCAGCCGTGGAGGCTAAATAAAAGAGGCACGATGGCACACCGCAGGAGAGAAGGGAGAGAGACAGACACCAGTTAAGAGAGAGAAGGAAGTCCAAGCAAAACTTAAGATATTTCTTTGATATATTTATTTTCTGTTTTAGTAAATTTGTTTTTGCGGACTAAAGCCTCCCTGTCTCTATGTCGATCTCTGCACGCTCAACACCCCACGGTTTACCACAAGACACATGTTGTTGACAAAGAGACCCCCCCCCTCAGCTTATCGGACGCAGCTGTTCTGTCCTGCTGATATATAGAAAAAACAGCTAGATTTATATTTTCTGTGTCCTTGTTCAGGCACGACTCGGTGAAACATATTACAGTTCTTCAGTTGATCAAGGTTAGTAATCTTCATCCAAATCAAGGTTAGTAATCTTCATCCAAATCAAGGTTAGTAATCTTCATCCAAATCAAGGTTAGTAATCTTCATCCAAATCAAGGTTAGTAATCTTCATCCAAATCAAGGTTAGTAATCGCTGTTTTGATGTCCAGAAGGTTTTCTTGGTCATATGAAACGATGACCAAAACACGTAGGATCAATCCACCGCATCCGCCAGTGTCGCACTTCCGCATCTCACTTTTTCTTTACGACCCCCACAAGTGTCAGGAGACTCATTTGAAGTCCGTACCGGTAATGTGCCAACAGCTGTTTTGGTAACGTTCGAACAGTTTGGGCTACAAACTAATGGGACAATGCTCCATGCCACAAGGCTAGGATTGGAATGGTTCCACGGACATGACAGTGAATTTAGCTTACTGCAGTGGCCTGCCCAGTCACCAGATCTCCATCCAATTGAGCATCTGTGGGATGAGTTGGAACGAGCTATTCGGAGTAGAGATCCACTACTAGCCAACTTGACACAACTGTGGGGAGCACTGGAGTCAACATGGGCCAGCATCCCTGTGGAATGCTTTCGACACCTTGTAGAGTCCATGCCCCAACAAATTGAGGATTTTCTGAAGGTGTTCCTAATGTTTCATACACTCCGTGTATATGTAAATATACATTCCAGACTCTGATATTGCTGGTTCTGATATTTCTTAATCTCTTGTTTTTTTTTTTTTTTTTTGTTTGTTGTTTTTTGTTGTTTATTGCATCGCTAGATATTACTGCCTTGTTGGAGCTAGAAACGTAAGCAGTTTTCTGCACCTGCACTAACATCTGTTATTCCAATCTATGTACACAACCAATACGCTTTGATTTGATTAGATGTTGTTACTGAAATCAACACAAACAACTGAAGAGCATCTGCATGATGTGAAAATTCCCTGGCCAAAACACACACTGGCGTCATACCAGAAATAATCAGTGCCATCACAGAAAATGTACTATATGAGGGTGATGGGAATGATCATGCCTGGACATTTTCAATTCTGCAACCCATGCACTTCCCACCTGGGTGGCTAGTGGAAATCTATTAAAAACACCTTCCTACCCCCCTGCTCTGCAATTCCCCAACGTCACACGGACTGCAGTTATCACCAGGAAAGGTAATTCAATTCCTCAGGTTTAAACGACTTTAATGGCAATTACTAGGCAAAGGTTTAGGCCTGTCTGGCTCTCTGTGATATGGGAATGGAGGGAGACAGAAATAGAGAGAAAGAAAGAGTTGTCTGCCAGAGGGTTTTCCATCCCTTTAATCCTACACATGGGGTATCAGTGAGTGTTAAACATCACTCACACACAAAGGGACCCTCGGACAGGGCTGACAAACACTACACAAAAACATTCAGCTAGAATGCCACTAAGTAAGACCATGTCTGAGCTATTGGGTTGGACGCAAAATGGCTATGACAAAGCCAGCATTTTTGCACGACCTTTCTGGGGACTGTAGTGTTTGGAGTTTACTGGTAGATTTGAGAGAAAAATGGCCACCCAGTACAGACCAGGTGGATTATGGGTGTTGAAGTGTTCAGGAGCCTCTCGGGTCTGACTCTTGGTCTAAATGTTCAACATTGGACCCTTGAGACACACCATGACTCATAGGAAGTTTCTCTGTCATGGCCTAAAAGGGATTAAATGTATCATTTTAGTGGCCATCACACTCGTACCCCTAAACCGTTGGCATTTTAAAGAGTGTGCACAAAGTAGCTTTATGATTTAAAGATACTGTTACCTAGATTAACATTGCAGAGGGATTTCTGGTGGATTTTCAGTGGAATCTAGAAGTGTTGTCTGTTGTTTCTCAAGGTTTATTGGTCCTGTGTGTTGAGATGTGGCGGTGGTGAGCGGCTGGTTGTGACTCAATTCAAGTCCCTGCCTTCCTGAAATGTATTTCACTTTCAGATATAACTTACTGCTGTTCAAACACAGCCATAACTCCTGTGAACATTGTGCCTTATCAACAATTAACCTAGCGTGTAAATGGAGCTTTTATACCACCTTCAATGTGGCAGTTCCCTTGACCTGTTAATTGAAAACTGACATCCACTATTCTCGGTAAGGGAGATGGGTTGAATGACATACCTCTTATCTTGTTATCTGCTTTCATACCGAGGGTAACCTTGAAGGAATATAAGTAGCTACCCACTGGGCACAGACGTCAGTTCAACGTCTAGTTTTGATTTACATTTGGTTGAGTTGCCAACTAATGTGAATTCAACGTGAAATCAACACAAAATGTCACCATGTCGTTGGATCACGATTAATCGTAAATTCAGAATTTGCTCAAACTGAGCGGAAATCTAAGATTTTTTTATACACAAAAATAATTACAAGAATATTGCAGTTTAGATTTTGTCTGAAGTAACGCTGAGCAAAATCAGGTAAATTGATCAACTTGTCTTGACATCGCATTGTTGCTTTTAACTGTATAGATGATGTATTTTCAATTTTGTTTCAGTGTATTCTGAACGTTTTCAGAAAATGCAATGAAAAAATTGTGCACTAAAATTCCAAAAATCTAACTTGAGTTAATAAGAACAGTGCAGTTCTTTCCAGACACTCAATCTCATTCTAACGTAGAAGAGTAGTTATGTGTTCAATGCCTAAAATAGCTCTATATTTACAAAAATAGATAAATAAGGAGACAGAGCGTTAACTTCACTGTTCTTTTCACTGTACTTCTTCCAACGGTCACTGAAAAAGTATTTAGTCAGCCACCAATTGTGCAAGTTCTCCCACTTAAAAAGATGAGAGAGGCCTGTAGTTTTCATCATAGGTACACTTCAACTATGACAGACAAAATGAGGAGAAAAAAAATCCATAAAATCACATTGTAGGATTTTTTATGAATTTATTTGCAAATTATGGTGGGAAATAAGTATTTGGTCACCTACAGACAAGCAAGATTTCTGTCTCTCACAGACCTGTAACTTCTTCTTTAAGAGGCTCCTCTGTCCTCCACTCGTTACCTGTATTAATGGCACCTGTTTGAACTTGTTATCAGTATAAAAGACACCTGTCCACAACCTCAAACAGTCACACTCCAAACTCCACTATGACCAAGACCAAAGAGCTGTCAAAGGACACCAGAAACAAAATTGTAGACCTGCACCAGGCTGGGAAGACTGGATCTGCAATAGGTAAGCAGCTTGCTTTGAAGAAATCAACTGTGGGAGCAATTATTAGGAAATGGAAGACATACAAGACCACTGATAATCTCCCTCGATCTGGGGCTCCACGCAAGATCTCACCCCGTGGGGTCAAAATGATCACAAGAACGGTGAGCAAAAATCCCAGAACCACACGGGGGGACCTAGTGAATGACCTGCAGAGAGCTGGGACCATGGTAACAAAGCCTACCATCAGTAACACACTACGCCGCCAGGGACTCAAATCCTGCTGTGAGTGTTTTTCTTTTGTAAGGGAACACATGCAGGATACTCATATAATGAAAGCTTCACAACACTATCATTCATACCTTCTTCTTAGATGGGGCTTCAAAGGTTAGGACATTTTTCATTGTCACAGAAAAAGAAATGGGAAAGACCTTCAAAATATCTTCCCAAAGGATCTCTCTGTTTCTCTCTTTTTCAAATATTCACGCAGGAAGACCTTCACAACACACAAAAACAGATCCTTCCAAAGCATCTCTTTCCCTCTCTCTTCTTCAAGCACTCACACAACATGTACAAAGTGTTTGAATGAGCTTTCTTCTGTTTCCTAGCACCCGAAGATTGCCCCACAGGACAAGAGAGTCGTGTGATTGGTCAGTTAATCATTTAGGATCTTTTCAAACTTTGCTCCAATATTTTATCGGTGTCTGCATACAATTTACTGTTGAAAGAGAAAGAAAAATAGATGGAGAGGCCATAAAACTTTACACATTTTACAAAACTACAAAATATCAGATTTCAGAACAGAATATAGTCTTTCACACCAATATTTTTCCTGAATTACCCCTTCATACGCCTGTTATGGCTAGGGTAATATTGGGGTGAGACGAACCAGGTTTTAATCCCTGCTAGGGTGTTACTCACTTCCTCCATTCACTACAGTATCTATGACTGATTCTTCCCTATGCCCTAGCCACCTCTATTGCCTGGAAGGCTTAAGGGAGGATGAATGAACCCTTTCAGCCAGACAGCACAAACTCCACCATGCTCCCACATTCTGCACAGCATACACCTACACAATACATCTGTCATATTCAGGCCAGACAGGGTCATGCAGAAAATGTGTGAATGCTCACCCAGAGCGTTTTGAAAGATGAGGAAATGTTGATGTTTGTGACATTCAGCATTGTGGTGAATGCTTTTGCTGAACTCTGAGTATAGTTTGAGAACTTTGACGGTGAACCTTGGGACATGTAGATTTATTCTGTCTAACTTGAATATATTTGGGCATACTCTGGCCTTGAAGTAGAATCCATCTCATCGAGCCACGAGATGTCAAACAGAAAAGATGCATGCCTTTATGCAAGGTCGTGTGTGTGTGTGTGTGTGTGTGTGTGTGTGTGTGTGTGTGTGTGTGTGTGTGTGTGTGTGTGAATGTGTTACCGCACGTAGAGTACTTACCTCTCCCTGTTGAATTTAAGCGAGTGCAGGATGGCTGGGCGTCTCTGGCGAAGGTTCCACAGGTGTAGCGTGTCATCTGCACATGCCGTAACCAGCGCCCCCTGAAGGTGAGACAAACAAACAGAACACAGACAGTCAGTACACTTGATTGGGGTCAATTCTAATTGAAGGCAGTCAATTCAGGAAATATAATAATAACTAAATTATGGAAAAAAATGAATTACATTTTTTTTATGACTTCTCAATAAACTGAAAAGTAGACCGTATTTATTTCAAAAACATTTTTCAATT
The DNA here is from genome assembly GCF_002021735.2 of Oncorhynchus kisutch. Classification (NCBI taxonomy): domain Eukaryota; kingdom Metazoa; phylum Chordata; class Actinopteri; order Salmoniformes; family Salmonidae; genus Oncorhynchus; species Oncorhynchus kisutch. Next base: position 14,813,918 of record NC_034199.2, on the reverse strand, counting down.
CCTGAATTTGAAATACAAATCACTTCCTGAATGAACTGCCTTCAATTTGACCCCAACCCTGGTACACTGACTCCATCATTACTATGCTGATCACTGCTATGTAAACCGTGGACTAATGTTACTCATAATGAACTCTGACTCTCGAACTGTCTAACAAACTACGATCAATACATACCCCTGAGCTACTGCATACTCCTGCCAAGGAATGGTACTTATAATAACTGCAAATCAGTTTCAAAAGGTGGGAGGAAGATGGAACCCTTATGGAAAAACCACATGAATTTCAAATGTAAACATGTGATCTTGTGTGATCTCATGTGATCTTGTGTGATCTCATGTGATCTTGTGTGATCTCATGTGATCTTGTGTGATCTCATGTGATCTTGTGTGATTTAAAGTGAAGTTCATGTGAAAACGTGGCAACTTGTTAAGCAACATGTGAAACAACACGTGATAACAACAAAACTACACGTGACTGACAACATATGTATCAGAATATGATTTTATGTGAAATGAATGTGCAATAAATGTGACAAGATGTGGACGCAAAATTTCAACATGTGATACCATGAAACTACGCGTGACAACATTTGAGCACATGAGAAAACCCAGGTGTCAACGGTAATTTTGAATATTTTCCTTTTAAAGACATAATTTACATTAATAACATTTAAAGAGCCATGGTCCCCTGAATATTTATGTCTAGTTACAGTCAAAATATGGTACATCTACAAGTATACTTAACAAATATATTAAACACAACATGTAAAGTGTTGGTTTACACAACAGCAGACCACGTATAACCACACCAGCCCAGGACCTCCACATCTGGCTTCTTCACCTGCAAGATCGTCTGAGACCAGCCACTCGGACAGCTGATGAAACTGTGGGTTTGCACAACCAACGAATTTCTGCACAAACTGTCAGAACCGTCTTAGGGAAGCTCATCTGCGAGCTCGTCGTCGTCACCATGGTCTTGACTTGACTGCAGTTTGACGGCGTAACCATCTTCAGTTGGAAAATGCTCGCCTCGATGGCCACAGGCATGCTGGAGAAGTGTGTTCTTCATGGATGAATCACAGTTTCAACTGTACTGTACAAGGTAGATGGTGTTGTGTGGACGAGCGGTTTGTTAACGTCAACTTTGTGAACAGAGTGACCCACATTGACTGTTGAGTTATGGTACAGTATGGACAGGCATAAGCTACGGACAACAAACACAATTGCATTTTATCTATGGCAATTTGAATGCACAGAGAGACAAGATCCTAAGGCCCAATGTCGTGCCATTCATCCACAGCCATCACCTTATGTTTCAGCATGATAATGCATGGCCCCATGTCGCAAGGATCTGTAACCAATTCCTGGAGGCTGAAAATGTCCCAATTCTTCCATGGCCTGCATACTCACCAGACATGTCGCCCATTGAGCACGTTTGGGATGCTCTGGATCAACGTGTATGACAGCTTGTTTCAGTTCCCACCAATATCCCGCAACTTCGTGGAGCCATTAAAGGAGTGGGACAACATTCCACAGGCCACAATCAGCCTGAACAACTCTATGTGAAGGAGATGTGTTGGGTTGTATGAGGCAAACGGTGGTCACACCTGATACTGACTGGTCACTTAATCCCGGCCCCTAATAATGCATATCTCTATTCACAGTCATGTGAAATCCATAGATTAGGACCTTTTGAATTTGTTTCAGTTGACTGATTTCCTCATGAATAATAAGTCAGTAAAATCTTTGTTGCGTTTATATTTTTGATCAGTGTAGTTACTGTATGTTTATAGATTAATTCAGGTGTTAATGTTAAAGGAACAGTATGCTGCTGTACATAGGACTCAACCTCACAACAGATTGGCAATAATACATTTCTGCACTTTGCTAAAGTTACAGTATAAATAAACATATAAAACAACTTGAAGGTGTTATTTCTATAACATTACAGTATGCTGCTATATAAGAATCTTGTATAATTGTTTACTGTGGTGACCAAACTTAGGGCTTAAATGGGATTTGAACACATAACCTCTTGGTTGCTACCCAATATTTTGAAAATAAGGTACCATCACTGGGCTTTGATAGGTAGTGGCAATGTACTGGTGGGTCTCATTAGCATATTTGGGGGGCGTGGTCAAATATATGTGAACAACCGTTAGTGGAAGTGTTGTAGCTGTTTAAGTGTTTGGTTATGCTAATGCAAGTAGAGAACATTTTCTTTGATACTGTCTTTCAGTAAACTTCACAAGAGAATGTGTCAGTAATGAGCTAAAGTGTGAAGAGGTTATTGTGCATATTCCAGTAACTTAATGGCAACTTGTTGTCAGAAGTTACTGGAAACTTATTGTCAGTAACTTCATGTAAAAGTCACAATAACTTAGTTAATGTTGTCTGTTCATAAACCTTAAGCTTGTACACTCAGTTCTCCAGCCCTAATATACACTGACTGTACAAAACATTAGGAACACATTCCTAATAGTTGGCCTCAGAACAGCCTCAACTGCTCTACAAGGTGTCGAAAGCGTTCCACAGGGATGCTGGCCCATGTTCACTCAAATGCTTCCCGCAGTTGTGTTACGTTGGCTGAATGTCCTTCGGGGGGGTGGACCATTCTTGATACACACAGGACATTTTTGAGTGTGAAAAACCCAGCAGTGTTGCAGTTCTTGACACACTCAAACCAGTGCGCCTGACACCTACCACCAAACCCCGTTCAAAGGCACTTAAATATTGTGTCTTGCCCATTCACCCTCTGAGTAGCACACATACACAATCCATGCCTCAATTGTCTCAAGGCTTAAAAATCCTTCTTTAACCTGACTTCACCCCTTCATCTACACTGATTGAAGTGGATTTAACAGGTGACATCAAGAGGGATCATAGCTTTCACCTGGTCAGTCTGTCATGGAAAGAGCAAGCGTTCCAAATGATTTGTACCCTCAGTGCATATATAAATATATATAAACATATACACACAGTGCATTCTGAAAGCATTCAGACCCCTTGACTTTATCCTCATTTTGATACATTACAGCCTTATTCTAAAATGGATTAAGTAATGATTTTCCCCACATCAATCGACACACAATACGCCATGATGACAAAGCGAGAATTTTTTGTTGTTGTTGTAAATGTATTAAACATAAATACCTTTTATTTACATGAGTATTCAGAAACTTCACTTAGTACTTTGTTAAAGAACCTTTGGCAGTGATTACAGCCTCGAGTCTTCTTGGGTATGATGCTACCAGCTTGGGGCACCTGTATTTAGGGAGTTTATCCCATTCTTCTCTGCAGCCCCTCTCAAGCTCTGTCAGGTTGGACGGGGAGCATTGCTATATATTTTTATTTTATTTTATTTTATTTGATCAGTGTATTAGACACCAAAGCATCAAAATATATTTCATTTTTTAGCTAGTCACCATGTAATTGTAATACTCACTTTCTTACCAGACCTTCAGGTCAATGAGTGTGATGCATTAGGTACAGTAAGTGTGAATTTCACAATAACCCACTTGTAACTAATTGACAGTAAACTATTGAAAATGGAACATTAACTTCTCGTGAACCAGGTTCTACTGGAAAATGCACGCTAACCTTTTAACAGTGTCACACATTCTAACAAAGATTGCATAACTAACAATGTCAAAAGCCTTGCTCAACCTTGTTCAACATAATGATAAAAGCACTGGAAACTGTGTTTCCACTAACAGTCGGCACAAATACAAAATATTTTAGACCATGCTACAAAATATTCTAATGAGCCCGCACCAGCACATTTTCCCCACCTACATTTCAAAGTGCAGTAATGATTGCATCAAATGCCTACGTTTGTTACCAAGTGGGAAGGGGGAATTTACAACTGGGAAAAAATCCGCTTGCACAACCCTCCAACTGGTCATTTCTAGTGGGAAACACGTCTATCATCCCTGAGCTTCAACTCCTCCCACATGACATCACCGACTAATGAAATTAGCTCAATAACAATTTTTTCGGCAGTTATAACTGGAACGACAAAACATTATTTAAAAAAGCAATCTAATAATATGGTTTTTGAACTCTATACATTTTTGACAAGCATGACAGCTGTACATTTAGTTTATGGTTGACGCAGCTTGTCGGCCATTAGCCAATTGACGTTTCCCAACGGTTTCAAATCACGTTAATGCATCCCAACAGGTATTTACGACTTCACAACTGGTAAATTCCCACCTCCCCCATGGTTAAGAATGCAGCTTGATATTTCATGTTGGGTAGAAAAAATGACCATTATACTAGATTAACCACACATGTACCCTAAAAAGGTACCAACCAGAACCATGTGAGTTCCTATGTATACCTCAAAAAGGTACTTTTGACTTTGATGTACTCCAGGGAACAACACTGTAATTTTACTCTTATTTTAAACGAGTGTGTGGAGATCCTGTATGCTCTTGGTAACAAATAACCATCTGGTGGCACTGCTGAAACATTAATACACTCAGACCATAAGGTTGCAAGTTCAAATCTTCAGAGTATTCATGCACACTATCAGACCTGTGCTGGCGGACATCCGCTTGGTGGTTGTTTTAGCAGTGTCAGAGGTGGAATTGCATTTGAGCTGTCAAATCCACAAGCGTCTCCTGGCATTATACCAGCGGTACCAATGCACCAAGTCTGGACCCAACAGGACCATAAACAGCTTCTAACCCTAAGCCATAAGACTACTAAATAGTTAAACAAATAACTATGTAAGTCAGATGAGAACAAATTCCTATTTACAATGACGGCCTAGGAACAGTGGGTTAAATGTTCAGGGGCAGAACTACAGATTTTTATCTTGTCAGCTCAGGGATTTGATCTAGCAACCTTTCGGTTACTGGCCCAACACTCTAACCACTAGTCTACCTGCCGCCCCAAATAAATACCCAAGACTATCTGCATTGGCCCTCTTTGCACTAACTCTTTTGACTCATCACATACCCTTCTGCAACTGTTTATTATCTATCCTGATGCCTAGTGTGTTGGAAGAATCAGAATTAGCTCGGTAACATAGATAATTAAGATGTCTTATCTGCATAATATGCTTATAGGATTGAACTATTCAACTGTTGTTATTAGCATGTATCCCTTCCGACTTGTCACGGCTGTCGTAAGAACGGGACCATGGCACAGCGGATGACGAGTTCCACATATTTCATTCAAAGAGAAACTTAAACAAAACAAAATATATCAATAAACGAACAACTAAATGTGACTACGTGGTGCACATGCACAAACACTAAACAATATCCCACAAACACAGGTGGGAAAAATAGCTACTTAAATATGATCCCCAATTAGAGACAATGATTACCAGCTGCCTCTAATTGGGAATCATACAAAACACCAACATAGAAAATATAAACTAGAACACAGAAATATTCAACTAGAATACCCCCTAGTCACCCCCTACCCCCTGAAACAAGGGCTCTCTATGGTCAGGGCGTGACAGGCCTCTGGTGTTGGCAGTTGCTCTTCCTCCCTCATATGGGCCATAGTCACCTGGGGCCCAGAGAGGGGAGAGGTCAGGCTTGTCTATCACATGTCCCTGTTGCTATGCAGAATATCAGAAAGAGAAGAGGACAGGAGGGAACATAGTTAACATATGTGGATATGTATCTTTACCTATTACAAACCATGTGGGGAACCAATTACTTGTCTCCATAATGTCTGTGTGCCAGTCACTACCTCCTTCGGCCTTGGGGGAGATAAGGTCTGAGACAGGATGTGTGGGATAGTGTCTGGAATCATTGTATGTCATATTTTGTGTTGCACCTATCCTAGGATAGTGTATCTTAAATTAAAGGCTCACTCCCCTCAGTGAGCTCGTCCAGGCGTGCGGTCAAGGACATGGGTTTTACTTGAGATAAGGGTATCTGGAGTTGACACTTGATTTATGCCATAGAATGAGTTGGTGTTTCTGTACTGTGAAGTACCAGGGACAGGCAGGGCCGTGTCTTAGGGGCCAAACTATAAGAACAGTCTTCATAGCAAATGCTATCTGGCTGGGGGATACTCATTTCTCATATATCAAATCCTAACCTTGTGATCCATTCCACACATCTGTTGTTTGTCATTTAGACTAAAGGGATGTATCTTTGCTATAAAAGGTGTGTAGCAGGTACATTGTCACATTAAACTCCAGCTATGTGGGTGTTGGCTATCGCATGTTTATGCTTGATCTGATTGAATCTAAGCCTTAATGTCAAGTGTCCCTGAGCACTGTTACTTTTTAGTTGGTGTTGTCAGATAATCGCACAATTATTGACTTGATTCCGGGTAACTTTTAGTAAAGTGTAGAAATGCATTCTTGCTTATAAATCTCTGGCCAATTTCTGTCATGGCCACAGACCTGGTGGCAAAGCAGCAAATTCAGTTTGCTATTATTTATGAGACTGTCATTTAAAATATCAGGTGTGGTTGTGTCCCAAGTGTGCTAACCAATGAGGAGGTCAATTCCATTTAAGTTCCAGTCAATTCAGAAAGTCAAGCAAATGTTCCGGTATTGAAAATATTAGAATTTTAATTTCTGTGTCCTACTTCCTGAATACAATTTGTTGTTGTATATTTATTGAGAAAAAAATACAGTTCAGCTGTAGAGACACATTAATGAAAGGAGTTTCCACTATTTTCACTACAACTCAGTAGCTGGTAACTTACCATGAAAAAAATACAGGAAACGTTTGTAATAGCTTGTGCAATAAGAGCATCTAAGCGTAATTGAAAGTGAGGATTTTTCATGTGGAAAATCACATGACGTGTTTTTGGAACACTTCACATGACATTTCCCATGTGAAGACGTGTTTTTGGAACACTTCAAATGTGAAATTGTGTAGTTGTCTAATGTTGGTGGGGCATATTATTTTGTTTTGATGTTACTCCTGAATCATACTGATGAATACAGTATAATAGTTCTTAAGTATATTTTTTTAATCAAAACTGAGATTTACTTTGAAGTCCAAAGTGTAGAAATGGAGGGGAAATCAGTTACTGACACAGACATGGTGGCGAAGCAGGAAGATCTAAATGAAATAAACCAAGAGGTTGTGAGTTCAAATCCCAGGTATGAATGTGTTGAATAATAAATACGGATACACAATGTTAAAGTGAGTCAAATATATGTAGAAAATAAACGCGCTGTGTATGTACAGTTGAAGTCGGAAGTTTACATACACCTTAGCCAAATATATTTAAACTCAGTTTTTCACAATTCCTGACATTTAATCCAAGTAAAATTTCCCTGTTTTAGGTCAGTTATCACCACTTATTTTAAGAATGTGAAATGTCAGAAAAATTGTAGAGTGATTTATTTCAACTTTTATTTCTTTCATCACATTCCCAGTGGGTCAGAAGTTTACATACACCAAATTAGTATTTGGTAACATTGCCTTTAAATGGTTTAACTTGGGTCAAATGTTTCATGTAGCCTTCCACAAGCTTCCCACAATAAGTTAGGGTAATTTTGGCCCATTCCTCCTGACAGAGCTGGTGTAACTGAGTCAGGTTTGTAGGCCTCCTTGCTCGCACACACTTTTTCAGTTCTGCCCACACATTTTCTATGGGATTGAGGTCAGGACTTTGTGATGGCCATTCCAATACCTTGACTTTGTTGTCCATAAGCCATTTTGCCACAACTTTGGAAGTATGCTTGGGGTCATTGTCCATTTGGAAGACCCATTTGCAACCAAGCTTTAACTTCCTGACTGATGTCTTGAGATGTTGCTTCAATATATCCACATAATTTTCCTTGCCTATTGATGCCATCTAGTTTGTGAAATGCACCAGTCCCTCCTGGAGCAAAGCACCCCAACAGGATGATGCTGCCACCCCCGTGCTTCACGGTTGGGATGGTGTTCTTCGGCTTGGAAGCCACCCCCTTTGTCCTCCAAACATAACGATGGTCATTATGGCCAAACAGTTATATTTTTGTTTCATCAGACCAGACGACATTTCTCCAAAAAGTATGATCTTTGTCCCCATGTGCAGTTGCAAACCATAGTCTGGCTTTTTTTATGACGGTTTTGGAGCAGTGGCTTCTTCCTTGCTGAGTGGCCTTTCATGTTAAATCAAGATATGACTCCTTTTACTGTGGATATAGATACTTTTGTACCTGTTTCCTCCAGCATCTTCACAAGGTCCTTTGCTGTTGTTCCGGGATTGATTTGCACTTTTCGCACCAAAGTATGTTCATCTCTAGGAGACAGAACGCGTCTCCTTCCTGAGCGGTATGAGTGGTCCCATGGTGTTTATACTTGCATACTATTGTTTGTACAGCTGAACGTGGTACCTTCAGGCGTTTGGAAATTGCTCCCAAGAATGAACCAGACTTGTGGAGATCTTCAATTTTTTTTCTGAGGTCTTGGCTGATTTCTTTAGATTTTCCAATTAGGTTAAGCAAAGAGGCACTGAGTTTGAAGGATGGCCTTGAAATACATCCACAGGTCCACCTCCAATTGACTCAAATTATGTCAATTAGCCTATCAGATGCTTCTAAAGCCATGACATAATTTTCTGGAATTTTCCAAGCTGTTTAAAGGCACAGTCACCTTAGTGTATGTAAACTTCTGACCCACTGGAATTGTGATACAGTTAATTATAAGTGAAATAACCTGTCTGTAAACAATTGTTGGAAAAATGACTTGTGTCATGCACAAAGTAGATGTCCTAGTCGACTTGCCAAAACTATAGTGGTTGAAAAACGAGTTTTAATGACTCCAACCTAAGTGTATGTAAACTTCTGACTTCAACGGTATCATAACAACTCATTTTTGCTTGCAGGGCATCACCTATGAAGTCTCGAAAATGTGACTCCACATGTGAAAGTTATGTGATCACGTGAAAATCCTCATGTGAAGTGTTCCAAAAACCTGTGGGAAATTCACGTGAAATCATGTGATTTTTCCATAAGGGAAGTGGAGAAAGAGAGAGATCTCTTCTTCTAGCCATGGTAGCCAAAGAAATGGGCAACTGTGCATTTTAATACATGACCCGAAGCATAATAACTCAAGAACCGCAGGTTCCAAGTGTTCCTTTATTTTGGCAGTTCCTGTATGTGTGTGGGTGTAAATATGCATTGTAAAGTGTATGTGTCTGTATGTGTGAATGCATGTGTTGATAGTGTTGTGTCTTTGGCTATGCCAGATTAAGTGATATGACATGCTATTCTATAAAATAATTTATCTGTAATAAATATTACCTGATTGAGCTAATCATGTAAATGTAATTAACTAGAGAGTCGGGGCACCACGACATAATATTTAAAGAGCTGTTATCTTTCGAGTAAACTCTTAATAAAGACCTAGTAATATTTTACATCAATAGCAGTCAATATTAATCCTCACCTTAATTCAGTCTCATCTGAAAGTTGTAAATTATTGGTTATCTGCACAAACCCTGGGTAACAAGTTGAATCAGCAATACAAAATTGGGTTAAACTTTGTATTTGCTAAATACCTAACTAATCACACAGAATTACACATACACATAATTAATCATAACTTGACTACAAATTACATCATAAAGGAAAACGTCTTTAGCGGGCGGAACAGATATGACAGGTGGTTATACAAAAGAAAAGGGGCTGGGTTTGAGTGAAAGAGCGGGAAGACTGAGGGACACAGGGAGAAGCTGTGCTATTGTAAATACAGTATCTTATGCATTCTAAATTACCGCCCATTTGGAAAAGGAAAATGCAATAAATATTTACTCTGAGCTGCGCTTCAGTAGGTTGGCGGTAGATGGAAGGCCATGTTGCCCAACCAAGTCTTTGTCCTTTGAAGAATGTCTCTGATGGTAAATATGTTGTAGTAACGTCGTTGTGTGGTAGACGGGATACTCTGTCTGTTCCTTCCTAATCTGCGTTTGCAGCTGCTGTTGCTGACTCAACGGCTAGGAGGTATCACTTCTGTAGTGAATAGGAGTTCAAAATTCATACCATTCGCAACCAAAGTTTACGCTGATGTTGGCTTCGTTTTGTAGTTATTATCTGAACCATTCTGACATCGGACCGTCGTCCTCACCTCCTCGGAACAGGAAGTTATATTGTCATCAAGGCTTTATATAGGAAGGGAGAGGAGGGCGTGTTTGAAAAGTCCCTTCACAGGGGTGGGCCACTGATTGAGCAGAGCCCTACCTTATGAAAACCCAAATCTCACATTTTAGAAGCTAAAATCACATTTCATCCCATCACGAATAATTTCATATTCAAACATTTAAATTGAACAACAATTCCATGTGAATCCGATAACTCTGATGTGTAGACTTTCCACTGTAGAGTTTATGTCATCTTATCATTGATGAGAATGTCTCGGATGACAACCGAACTGACATCATATTCATTAAGTACCACTGCATATGTTCAATTGGTCGGATTACCAGAATATAGTTCATTTCCCCCCACCTTCTGATGTTCCCAGAATCTCTATGTTAACCAAGGTGTTTGCAAATGTAACATCAGTAGGGTAGAGAGAGGAAAAAGGGGGGAAGAGGTATTTATGACTGTCATAAATCTACCCCCAGGCCAACGTCATGACAACAGTAAGCCTAATCAGCGGTCATGCCCAAGTACAGCGAGTAGACACCATCAGAATGCATCTGTATAAGTCTCTGGAGACAGGAGCTGCTTGTGCAGAAACATACAGGTGAGAAATGAGGTCCCCAGACACAGAGGCTGACATTTATTATTTGGAAATGTAGGCCTATGACACAGAGAATCATTAGTTGTGTGTCTACTACGTGTACACACACAGACGAACCAAAAATCGTACACAGGCAGCGCACATACACACACACACACACACACACACACACACACACACACACACACACACACACACACACACACACACACACACACACACACACACACACACACACACACACACACACACACACACAGAGCGAGAGATATTGGGGCCATAGTTCAGACCTGTGAGAGTGAGTGAACAGGACACAATGACTTGGTCCCAAATGGCACCCTATTTTCCATGTAGTGCATTACCTTTGACTGGGGCCCATGGGCTGCCATTTGGGACGCAGAATTGAGAACTGAGGGGAGAGGGGTCTCTCCCTTACTCGCTGTCATTTTTCACTGAGGGGATGTTGAATGAGGTGTTGAATCAGACTTGTTCCTATAACCCTGTGGATGTATGTGTCTGAACTAGCATTAGCATACATAGTCAATGAACTACAGCGTTCCAGGAGGCTGTCCAACAGGATGTATAGTGTCATTTTTATAAAATACGTCATCTCTTGTTGACAGACGCACGCAACATAAATGGTAGTAAAGTCTGTCAACAGACTGTGGATCTGTGACGCCTAATGAGGAACTTTGTTCCGGTATGCTGGTTTTCCGTCAATGATCATTTGGACAAAGCACGATCTCACAGGTGCCCACACCTGTCGAATTCCGTTTACGTTCAGGGGGTGGAGACTTCGCAAGTCATGTTAGTATCTTTCTCTTAACATCTCCCCTGAGCATCTGACGCAATTATGCAAGATTTTAGTTCTGAGTTTCCGAGATTATGAAATATATTTAATTTCTTTCCTCTCTGTGTGAAGGGGGATTATGAGTGAGTGATTACATGAATTCCCAGTACGGTGCAGTAACTGGTGCTGTGGGAAGGCTGCGGGGAGGATGGGACCCAGGGGAACCACGGGGGGATTAGCCCCAGATTAAGGGCTCAATCATGGGAGGAAATTACTCCACATCTCATAGAACATCATATCCCCATGGAACATGCATAGAGGCACTAATCCACTGAGATTCCCATCTGGGTAAACATCTTTTCATGAATGTCTTCAGTTGTATTCTGGGACTGTGTGTGTGTGTGTGTATGTGTGTGTGTTTGTGTGTGTGTGTGTGTGCGCATATATCTTCTATATGCATGTATATCTCCCTGTTGTCATATCTCCCTCAATGTCAGGTACACCATGTTCTACCCAATTAGCTGAGGCGCTAGTTTGAGGTGCTCTGGTTTGGAATACTAATGATTTGAACATTTTGGAGCTAAGTGAAAGGAAGTGTTCTTCTAACTAAGCAGTATACTCTTAGAAATCAGCAGATACCCATAGACTTCCAGTCATTACACTAGTATCATCTCAGGAAACTACCTCTGACTTCCTTCATTCCGGACACGGAGACCTAATGGTCTCCACGAGTTCATCCGACTCAGGAGAAGTAGATAAAAGGGGCCCCATTGCCAAAATCCCGTAGTCTCCCTTTAAATGTGAGAGCTCAACCTTTGCTGTGTATCTTCCCGGTTCCTCCTCCGTCTCAGTTAAAAACATGGCAGCTACTTCATAACACCATATTAGCATATGAAGGATAGGAGGTTGGTATAAACCACAATAAATTAATCTCCACAAAATAATTAAGCAGCCTGGAAAATAATGAACGATATAATTGCTTGTGTTTTTCCACCCTCTGTCTGTTTTGGTGTCAGTGCACCCTTATCCTGTTTCAGTGAGCTCTGGTTGTGTTGGCTGGCTAATAGCATTAACTTGGATATGCTCAACTAATCCATGTCAAATTTGACTGATGGAGTACACAGCGATGATTAGCTAGCACCTTCAGGAGATTAAGAGATCTGATATTGCCCTTCATTCTGTTTGCTTCCCTGCCTCTCTCACGTTCTCTCACTCTCTCTCACAATCAAATCAAATCCAAATCAAAGTTTAGCATATGTTATAGCGGGTGCTTAAAAATGCTTATGTTACTAGCTCCTAACAATGCAGTAAAATGTCAAGCAAGTACACAAATAATAAAAAAATATGTAATCTTGAAATGTCAGAACGAATCCAAGTAATCCAAATGCAATCTATGCGTACATCCACCTCTCTCTCTTTCTTTCTGTCCTCAAATGTTCGCTCTGAAACTTTCTCTGTGTCTAGCAGGGTGGTAATCCTTTGTGTGCGCTTGTCAATCACGATCCCGTCACCCAGGCTAGTAGACAGAAGGGAGACGGCGCGCTTATTGTGTTTACAGAAACATGCTCTCTGTCGCCTTTCTTCAAAGACATGCAACAGAGCGCTGGAACGAAACGAGGATGCTATTAGTTGCAAGGAGGGTGGGGAGCGATAAAGGGGAGGAGAGCAGCGATTAATGAACCACAGGTTCAGAGATACTGTGTAAAGTCATAAATAGCGCTCACCTCATTTATTTATACCACATTGTTAGAGAGGACTGCATTTGTATGTGTTCATGTAAAACCAAGCCAGAAAACTGTCTGCCATTAGCTGTTTGCACATTCCTCCATATAATGCCTGTTCTGCTCCTCTAAAATGTCATTATTTCCTGGTCAGAAGTTAATATCCTTGATCTCCCCAGGTGGCTGTTTACCTGGATGCTCTGATTCACTTGGCTCCTCTAGACCATTCTACTCTGCTCCAGCTCCCCCTGAAACCCAACAGTCTGTTCTACAGATGCCTTGACAACCTCTCTCTTACAGTACTATCCATATTAAAAAGAACCATTCTAATAATATATGCCATTTAGCAGAACACTTTTATCCAAAGCAACTTCGGTCATGCACTTCACATATGGGTGATCTCGGGAATCAAAGCCTCGCGTAGGAACCGATATGCTTTACCAACTGAGCTCTGATCCGCCGAGCCCATTTACTAATCAGATGTATAATTCATGGAACAAATCATTCACATTAGCAAACAAACAATCTAATTAGCCTTTAGTCACACTCTGACATAAAGAACAAGCCTTTGTCCTCTGGAGTGAATAAGTCCAGCTGGGATCAAACCTGAACAGGGACACTGAGGCTATAATTATGAGAGGTGACCCAATGCAAAGCTGAATGACAGTAGAGGTGAATGACAGCAGAGGTGAATGACAGCAGGGCTCTGGCATGCAACAAATCAGGGCAATGACACATTAATAAAGAGTGAAAACAATATCCATGTTGGTCCACCACACCAACAATACAGCATCCCCAAGTATCCTGACCCAGTGTCTGTGTTTGCTGAGAGCTGTATTTGAATGTAAAGTAGCTGGGCTCTCATTAGCCAGAGGCTTATTATTGACTGGGTGTGTGAGGGAGGCAGAGGCATGCAGGTCAGGAGTGGCCCTCCAGGGCCCCAGCAGCTAATCAGCCTGTTGAATGTCAAGGGGCTGCTAGCTGGGCTGTACGTGTGTCTAACATCAGTGTTCCGTACTAGACAACCCACACACCACCGCATCAGAGCCATCAGAACTGTGTCAAGACCAGTGCTGTGAGTCACTGGAGGATATGAGAGGCCAGTGTTTTTCCCTGTGAGCGTAGAATATAATAATATAAGATATTTAGCAGAAGCTTTTATCCAAAGCAACTTACGTGTGCTTCTATTTGAAGTATGCTTGGCCCCAGGAATCGAACCCACAATACTGGCGGCGCAAGCGCCATGCTCTGCCAACTGAGCCACACAAGAGCACAGTGTGAGAGTTTGAGAGAGAGATGGATAAAATAAATGTCCATATCCTGTATTTGTGTACATGCCTGTGTCAACAGGTACAGTGCCTTCAGAAAATATTTACACCCCTTGACTTTTTCCACATTTTGATTTAGATTTTGTGTCACTGGCCTACACACAATACCCCATAATGTCAAAGTGGAAATGTGTTTTTAGAACTGTCTACAAATGCATTTAAAAAATGAAAAGCTGAAATGTCTTGAGTCAATAAGTATTCAACTCCTTTGTTATGGCAAGCCTAAGTTCAGGAGTACACATGTGCTTAACAAGTCAGTAATTGTGTCTAACATGATCTCATCTCTTTACCCTACACATACAATTATCTGTAAGGTCCTTCAGTTGAGCAATGAATCTCAAACACAGGTCCAACCCCAAAGACAAGGAAGGTTTTCCAATGCTTCGCAAAGAAATGCACATATTGGTAGTTGGGGAGGAAAAAGCACACATTGAAAATCCGTTTCAACATGGTGAAGTTATGTATTACACTTTGGATGGTGTATCAACACACCCAGTAACTACAAAGATACAGGTGCAGAGTTTAATGGTTATTAAACAGAGGATGGTCAACAACATTGTAGTTACTCCACAATACTAACCTAAATGTCATAGTGAAACGAAGGAAGCATGTACAGAACACACATTCCAAAACATGCATCCTGTTTGCAATAAGGCACTTAATATTAAGAAATACTTTTAAAAAATGTGGCAGAAAATGAACTTTATGTCCAGGAATACAAAGCGTTATGTTTGGGGCGAATCCAACACAGCACATCAATGAGTACCACTCTTAATATTTTCAAGCATGGTGGTGGCTGCATCATGTTATGGGTGTGCTTGTCATTGGCAAGGACAAGGGAGATTTTGGGGGATGAAAATAAATGAAATAGAGCTCAGCACAGGCTTCCCAACAAACTATGGGAGACAAGTTCACCTTTCAGCAGAACAATAGCCTAATACACCTGGCCAAATATACACTGGAGCTGCTTACCAAGATGACATTCAATGTTCCTGAGTGGCCTAGTTACAGTTTTGACTTAAATTGACTTGAGAATCTATGGCAAGACATGAAAATGGCTGTGGTCAACAACCAACATGACAAAGCTTGAAGAGTTTCAAAAAAACATTGTACAATCCAGGTGTGCAAAGCTTTTAAAGACTCACAGCTGTAATCGCGCCAAAGCCAATTCTAACATGTATTGACCCAGGGGTGTGAATACTTATGTAAATTAGATATTTCTTTATTTAAATGAGATATTTCTGTGTTTTCAACTTGTCATTATGGGGTATTGTGTGTAGATGGGTGAGAGAATCCATTTTGAATTCAGGCCGTAACACAACACGTTTAGTAAGTCAAGGGGTATGAATACTTTCTAAAGGCACTGTGTTTGTGTACATGTCCGTGTCAATGTTCAGTACACAGTATTACATGTGTGGAACTAGTATATACATACGAGGACATGATTTGACATTGACACAGACATGATCAGACATTGATTTGAAGTGTGGAGTATACAGTACATCAGAATTTTTTTTACCTTGGTTTTGAATAAAACATTCTTCTCTGCTTTCGATAGTTGTGTTTGTTTTCACCAGTACACTAAACTATGGGGGTTTGAAATAATTTCACTATTCGAGTGTGGGCGGACTGTAGCTCGTAAATGGTGGAGTTGAGTTTAGTCGTCTAACCCGTTGGTTGCTCGATGTAGCTTAATCCTTTTTATTTCACAAACTTTTAATTCGGTCCTTTTATTCCGTATTTTGTGAACTTTCACTCCACTCGCTACACATTGAACCTCTTTGATGCTTTGTTTGGCAAACATAAACAACAAGATATTTTAATATAATTTAGAAAAATACATTTCAGTGGTAAAATCTGCCTAAAATTCATATTTTTTTCCTCCCCCCCAAAAATGTTCACAAGTATTTGAATACTAATGTCTGTTCGGATATTTGAATATTCAAATAACCATGCACATCCCTACACTACACATAGTGATTATATTATCCACATTCTGAAGGGAAAATATGCTTCTTGCTTCACATGAATAGGCATTAAAAAAGCCAACTCTAACATCTATCAATATGTCTCCTCTCTCTCTCCCCGTCTTTCTCTCCTTTCTCTCTCTGTATCTCTCCCCTCTCTTTCCTATATCACTCTCTCCCTACACACAAGATAAGGACATTAATGACCCCCTTCCTTCCCTCTTGTCACAGTAATTAGCCACCCCCTCACACACATGAAGAACTAATATCACACACTGCTGCAGCTGTGCTCCCCCCCACCACCACATACACACACAATTACTAAGGGGGGCGTATTACGGAAAGTGACAGTGAGTGAAGGGAGACGAACTCGTGATGCTCGTAGTCGAAGAGTGCTGCTCAGACCACTGAGCCCACCACAGTTCAAAATGCTCTAGCTAGCCGGGAGAATACTTGACATCCACCCCTCATAAAGCCCCATCTTCCTCCACCAAACACCCCTCCATATCCCCCATCTCCCACCACCCATCCATCTCCCCCGCTCCACACCCCTCATAGTTGCTAAATAACAGTGCTACCATTAGTCATAACCATCCTAAAAGAGTGTCGAGTCAAGGTTTGAAATCAATAGGGAGTCTGTGAACTGTGAATGTATCTGCCCAGAACAAGATTTAGAACAGAGCTAAATTCAAAGTATGAAGAGGAATGGTAGAACTCTTAGCTTCTATTACAGATGATGTGTTCTCAGTTGGGTGAACTGGAGGTGCACTTCATGTTTGTTGGCCATATTGCCTTCACCCATACTATATTTTAAATGAGAGGCAAGGAGAAGAGGCCTGTTGACCAGTGTTTCCCATTTTAGTTGTAGACCCGGACAAGCACACCTGAATCAACGTGTCAACTAATCATCAAGCCCTCAATGAGTTGAATCAGGTGAGTTTGTCAAGGGTAACAACAAAAATGTGTGCTGTTGGGGATACTCAAGGACTGGAAATGGGAAACACTGCTTGTAGACGACTGAGAAGATTGTTATATGAAGGCAACAGGGAGGGAATTTTACCTTGAATAGAATAGATTTAGTCTTACCTCGTTGATGAGGAACTGTAGCTGGAGGACAGCGGCTCCACTTTCATGCTGGCTATAGCAGTCCACACCAGGCCGTCCCAGGCTGATGACATCACTGAGTCAAGGAAGCAACCAGGAAGTAGAATGCATTGGCATAGCACAGGACAATGTCTAGCGCACACATGCACATTTGCACACACACACACACATTTGCACGCATTGGCAGACACAGAAAAATACACACACACGGTAGGATGCATTGGCATAGGACAGGACCATGTCTAGCACCGACTGTATGAGCAGGATAAAACATGAAAAACACGGAACCAACCAGTGGAGACTCCTCAGAGGAGGAAGGGGAGGACCATCCTCCTCAGAGAATTTCATAAAAATAAAAACAGTGAAACGTTAAAAAAGTTACCCTTTTAGATAAAACTATACTAAATATATTGTCACCAAATAATTGTTTTGCAATAGAGGTCTACAGTAGCCTCAACAGCACTCTGTAGGGTAGCACAATGGTGTAGCCGGGGGACAGCTAGTTTCCATTCTCCTCTTGGTACATTGACTTCAATATAAATCCTAGGAGGCTCATGGTTCTCATCCCCTTCCATATACTTACGCAGTAGTTATGACAACTTCCGGAGGACGTCCTCTAACGTATCAGAGCTCTGGCAGCATGAACTGAAATGTTGTCCACCCAATCAAAGGATAAGAAAATCAATCTAATACTGAAAGGATAAGCTCCACCTAGCTTGAATGGCCATGCATCAAATGTGGAGAGAGGAAGAGAGAGAAAGACAATAGTTGAACAGTTTTGAACTAATTAATTTCTTTAAAAAAAGGGGGAAGCAAGAGAGAGAGAGAGAGAGAAAGCTAGCTATCTAGCTATATTTTGTTATATTCTTTTCACTTTCACTGGGCTAACAAATGCAGCTAGCTAGTTTCAAACACCTGGCTGAAACAGAGAGAGATGCTATTTTAGCTAGATGGCTATGGCTATCCAACACTGTAACTCTTCCAAGTCAAGGTAAGCTTTTAGTTTTATGAATTTATTGCAATTGTGGCCCGCCGGTGTAAATGCTTGCTGACTGTACACTGCACTGCATGATTGTAGCGAGTTTACTAACACGTTAGTTCTAGTAGCTATGTTGACTATGACGTTAGCTAATACGGTGACCACAACGATGTAGGCTGTGTGTAGTGGTTATTGGTTATGATATGAAGGTTTGGCTTGGAAAGATTTTTTTCATGGTCACAGACAGGAGGAGAGCATAGAGATGCGAAGAGGAATTATACGAGCAAAGTGATCAATTCTGTTTGTATGTGGCTGCTATGAAAGAGTGTGCAAGGCAAGAGTGTGCAAGGCGGTATTACATTTCTGCCACCTTTATTACTCTAATTCTTCTCTCGACCTGTGTGCACCTACGTTCTAAACGTTCAGTCATAGACTAGGTTGTAGCAACCTCATGAAATTATATAATAGTTGTAGGCTGCAGGGCAGGACACTGAAACATTATTTCTCCTGGTTAGGTGTAATAAAATATGGAATATGAAATGAACTCTCTAGGTGAGTAACGCTCCTGTATTAAACACTGAATTCGGGAGTGAAGTGAATAAAGTACATCAGTGGTCTTGTAAAACCACACTTCTGTCCTCCCTTTCCCTGGATAACATGGCTAACTTTCCAGAGTAGCTCTCTTAAACAATGAGTCATAGGACTGGAGAAACAGGAGGGGTGGAGTGTGTGTGTGTGTGTGGGGGGGGGGGGGGGGGGGAACGCAACGAACACAAACAAAAATGTAACTGGATTTAGGTTCAAGTTGGGTGGGAAAAAAATACAAAATTCCCTTACGTTGATGCCTTTTTGCAAGTACAATCAGTTTTCTACTTTGATTCAACGTCATCACAATTGTATATATTAATTTTTTAATGACGTTGGAACAACGTTGATTCACACAGTTTCTGCCCAGTGGGCTGTTATTGTTGTGGAAGTTCTCTCTCTCTCTGTGTCAAAAAGAACATGCCTGAGGGATGGAGTAATGATGGGACCCCAGGAGAGGATATCAGGCCACTTTGAGACACACTTCCTGCATCCCAAATTGCGCCCTATTCCCTGTTTAGCAGTGGGGATGGACATAACATTTACATCTGCAGAACAATTATATCTCTATAAGAATCATATCTCCAGAGCAATCATGTTTCCAGAACAATTATATCTCAAAGCAAAGCAGATGATAGCCAAAAACAATTTCCCACATCCCAGTGGAAACCAAAGTGCTATTTGATTATGTTTGTTTCTGCCCCCCCCCCCCCCCCCACCCCCCCATACACACACTAATGAACGAGGCCAACCCAACCAGTGTTCAGCCAGTACAGTATGTTGATGTCCTGCTCTCTATCTGTTGTAGAACAGAGGTGTGTGGCTGTAGAGGCAGGGTTCTGGTTGACTACATAAGGGGACAACACAAGGTGTCAGGACAGATACATCTGTGCCACAGGAGGTGTGCTACTGCTTTTTCAGCCACCTCACACACACACACACACACACACACACACACACACCTCCGACAAGGACAAGGTCATGGGACCTCTAATTTGACTCCCAGACACGATAAACAGTGTGATATAAAACAGATAAACATGTATGCAGCGTGCTTGTCAAACATGCTGTTGCGAACACCACAGCAACAAGGTTGAGCAATTCGGAGTAAAAATCGAGTGGACAGGGCCTTCCATGCGCATGCATCCATGTTCAGCAGATGAAGAGTAGATGGCGAAAGAACTGTTTCCAGGCCCAGCCAATATATTAAGTACAACTGTGGCTGTCCACTTGAATTGAGATTGGCTGGGAATCTCTTTTTTCTCTCTAGTTAGGGAGGCACTTCTAATCAAAATCAATACTGCAGGTAATCACACTCCCAAAAGCCTTTAAACAAGCACATTTCAAGAACATTAGCAAGAACGGCCTCTTTTGTGTGTGTGTGTGTGTTTGTGTGTATGTATGCCTACCTTTGAAACTCAGTGTGTGTCTAGCTGTGTCAGCCTCTATGCTTCATGTGTATTCTCTATGCACATGATCACCAGTGAGGGAGCGTGCAAGGCATGCAGACAGGCGTGCTGTGCGGGGGGGGGGGGGGGGGGTTCGGATGAGCAGGGCTCGTGGGCGGCGGGGGATCGGCAGAATTAACAATCCGTGTCCGTCCCATTTCCCATTCGTTCCCCAGGAGGGAGGAGGCGGTTGATGAGAGGGAGAAGGGAGTGACAAGCGAGGGGGGACCGTAACTCATTCTTCTCATCCCTCTTTCCCTGGTGCCCTGTCTACCACTCCTCCTTCTTTCCCTCCAGTCTCCCTCCCGCCTTAATGACTGGACAGCCACTGAACATGTTACATGCCACTGGAAGGTGTGACAAAACTCGGAACAATGACACAAGAAACACAACTCATGAAAACATTCTGGGACTTTTGCTCCGACCAGCGACACCATGCCAAGGGGTTTGCATTTAGTTTTATGAAGGAGAAGAGAAGAGGGAGGCAATGAAAGGACAAAAGAGAGAAGGTATGGTACGAGGGAAAAGAGAGAGAAGGGAGGGAAAAGAGAGAGAAGGGTAGGGTATGAGGGAAAAGAGAGAGAAGGGAGGGTAGGAGGGAAAAGAGAGAGAAGGGTAGGGTATGAGGGGAAAAAGAGAGAAGGGTAGGGTATGAGGGAAAAGAGAGAGAAGAGAGGGAAAAGAGAGAGAAGGGATGGTACGAGGGAAAAGAGAGAGAAGGGAGGGAAAAGAGAGAAGGGATGGTACGAGGGAAAAGAGAGAGAAGGGAGGGTAGGAGGGAAAAGAGAGAGAAGGGATGGTACGAGGGAAAAGAGAGAAGGGAGGGTAGGAGGGAAAAGAGAGAGAAGGGATGGTACGAGGGAAAAGAGACAGAAGGGATGGTACGAGGGAAAAGAGAGAGAAGGGAGGGAAAGAGAGAGAAGGGATGGTACGAGGGAAAAGAGAGAGAAGGGAGGGTAGGAGGGAAAAGAGAGAGAAGGGAGGGTAGGAGGGAAAAGAGAGAGAAGGGAGGGTAGGAGGGAAAAGAGAGAGAAGGGATGGTACGAGGGAAAAGAGAGAGAAGGGATGGTATGAATGGGAATGGATGGTATGGGTCTTAGGTCTAATTGTGCTCTCTGCATGGTTGCCTGTTAATTGGTCCTGGTTTAATTAGTTTGATAAACACACACATGGGACCCAGACTGCATGGGAGCCACTACAGAGACACACACACAGCCAGGACAGGAGATGCCAGAATGGCTGCTGCTGTCTAAGATGGATCATTACCTCTGTGCCAGCCTGCTCTCACTGCCTGTATCCCAAATGGCATAGTATGCCCTATATAGTGCACTACTGTTGACCAGGGCCTATAAGGCACTATATAGGGAATAGAGTGCCATTTGGGATGCATTCACTTACAGTATGGTTGTTAATACACAGCAGCCTGGGCCGTGCCCTTGTGTATGCTACCCAGAGACATAGGAGAGGTTGGCCAACTGGGGTCGAGATTGAGTTTTGATCGGGTGCCAACTTGGCACCAAAAGCTTATAGTAAAGGAGTTTGTTAAACCAAGCAAATGATCCCATTCCTAGTGAATCAGTTAGTGTACAGATATAGCTGGGTTGTGGATGAATACAAAAATAAGATGACATCCACATAGTAAAATCGCATGAGTTAATTCAACTCCTATGGAGTCAAATTTCAACACTATTTTAGTCATGGGGTTGATATTTTTGGAGTTAAAACGACACTAAATGGAGTAAATATTAAACTCTGAGAGTTTCTTGAATTGAACTCCAATTGCCATTTTACTCATTTCAGTATCATTTTTTTTTATCAATTCCCTTGCCATTTGACACTGTTCTGTGTTGTTTTTAATTAACAATCAACTGCAGCAGAGCACATTTTTCTTTCAGCTGACATCCTTTGAGTAAGAATGATGTAAAACCTTATTTGAACATTTCTGAACGGTTCACATGATGGTGCTTTGCAATAAGATATCCCATTTCTGTCGGAAGCCATCTCACAGGAAGATATCCGGCACTTTGACATCACCCCTAACTTGCATTCAGAACACCTGTCAGAGTAGGGAAGACGATACAGCACATGGAGACGAACAACATCAAACTGGAACAACTATCTCACTAACAGCTGCTTTGAATCCAACCCCTTACAGATTGGATGAGTTGCATGTATCGTATCTTTGTGTAGCATCAGATTTAAAGAAACAGTCAATGTGCAAGAGACAAGAAATCAACCTGCAACAGAGTGCCGTGGACATGAGTCGGTCACGGTCAGTCCAAAAGGCATTTCCTTCTTAGTCTAAGACGGTGGTGTTACACTGGTGTTATCCAGAGTGTTACATTGGCGCCAAATGTGGGGCGGGCTCTCGTGGGGGAGGGGTCAAAGGGGGAAGTGAATGTGTCACACAAGGTTGCGTGATGAAGTAGACCCGCCTGTGAACTTCAAAACCAGCGTTTGCCCTCAGCCCAAAAAGGACATGTCCTCTTGGTCTAAGACATTGGTTGCTCCCCTGGGAGACCTGAGTTCAAGAGCATGCTGGGATTTTTTATATTTTATATTTAACTCCCTGGGAAAATGGTGCATTTCTATGTTTTGTTGTAAAAAAAAGATAGGAGGTACGTGTTTATAATGACATCATCGGTGTTCATCGTGTGAATTTGCCATTAGTAATTGTCTGCTAACTGCTTGATGATGTCATTGAAAACCCTTATCTTTCTCTGTCTATTTTACTACAAAACATAGGAACACACAATTTTCACATATGTTGATATTGGGCTGATGCTGAAGATGATGAATATGATGTTGAAAAATCGTGACATTTCCCTTTCATTGAGTTAAAAGTACTCCTTCCCAATGAACTCCAGTTATCAATACTAACTCCAGGGAGCGTATCACTCTCTCTCTAGGGTTAAGATAACTCCCAGTAGAGTCAATTTCAACTATTCTTGAGTTATTTAATTTGGTGTAATGAGTCAACAGGATTTCAGCAGGCAGTGAGAGGGATATTGAGATAGAAATAGAGGGGTAAGAATAGGAAGAGAGTGACTCACCGAAAGAAAATAGAAATGTAGAGAGAGGGAGACAGAGAGAGAGACCGAGAAACAGAGAGAGAGACAGAAAGAGAGAGAGAGACAGAGAGACAGACCGAGAAACAGAGAGAGAGAGAAAGAGAGAGAGAGAGAGAGAAGCAATTTAGAAAGTGGTGACAGAGAGAGAGAGAGAGAGAGAGAGAGAGAGAGAGAGAGAGAGAGAGGTTGGAAAGTGGTGACTCAGAGATAGGGAGACAGAGAGAGAGAAGTTAGAAAGTGGTGACTCAGAGATAGGGAGACAGAGAGAGAGAAGTTAGAAAGTGGTGACTCAGAGATAGGGAGACAGAGAGAGAGAAGTTAGAAAGTGGTGACTCAGAGATAGGGAGACAGAGAGAGAGAAGTTAGAAAGTGGTGACTCAGAGATAGGGAGACAGAGAGAGAGAAGTTAGAAAGTGGTGACTCAGAGATAGGGAGACAGAGAGAGAGAAGTTAGAAAGTGGTGACTCAGAGATAGGGAGACAGAGAGACCGAAGTTAGAAAGTGGTGACTCAGAGATAGGGAGACAGAGAGACAGAAAGAGAGAGAGACAGAGAGACAGAAGTTAGAAAGTGGTGACTCAGAGATAGGGAGACAGAGAGACAGAAAGAGAGAGAGAGAGAGAAGTTAGAAAGTGGTGACTCAGAGATAGGGAGACAGAGAGACAGAAAGAGAGAGAGACAGAGAGAGAGAAGTTAGAAAGTGGTGACTCAGAGATAGGGAGACAGAGAGACAGAAGTTAGAAAGTGGTGACTCAGAGATAGGGAGACAGAGAGACAGAAAGAGAGAGAGACAGAGAGAGAGAGAAGTTAGAAAGTGGTGACTCAGAGATAGGGAGACAGAGAGACAGAAAGAGAGAGAGAGAGAGAGAGAGAGAGAAGTTAGAAAGTGGTGACTCAGAGATAGAGAGACAGAAAGAGAGAGAGAGAGAGAGAGAGAGAGAGAGAGAGAGAGAGAGAGAAGTTAGAAAGTGGTGACTCAGAGATAGGGAGACAGAGAGATAGGGAGACAGAGAGACAGAAGTTAGAAAGTGGTGACTCAGAGATAGGGAGACAGAGAGACAGAGAGAGAGAGAGAGAGAGAGAAGTTAGAAAGTGGTGACTCAGAGATAGGGAGACAGAGAGACAGAGAGAGAGAGAGAGAGAGAAGTTAGAAAGTGGTGACTCAGAGATAGGGAGACAGAGAAACAGGTTAGAAAGTGGTGACTCAGAGATAGGGAGACAGAGAGACAGAGAGAGACAAGTTAGAAAGTGGTGACTCAGAGATAGGGAAAGCTAAACAGCAAATTGGAAAGATTTATCTAGTATTGATTTTTCAGTGTAAAATTTCTAGTGTTGATTCAGCTGTTAAATTAACACTCATTGGTTTAAAAGAACCCCAGTGTTTGTGTGAAGAACAAGTGTTTAACCAAAACCACACCTATCATTATCATTTTTCCCAGCATGCTCTAATGCGGGATGACTTTTAGAATGATTTGTTTCAATATCTATGTTTTGATTGATTAATTAATCTTATGCTACTCAAATATAAATAACATATCTTTTTCTAAACTATTCCAACCTGTTACTTGGACTTATTGCACCTGTTACCGAAATGGTTGTTCCAGTTTAGATGGTTTAGGTAGATGGTTTAGGGGGGGTTTGGCTGAACAGTCATTCTGAATGCATGTTGTGGCTGAACACAAATTCAAAATGTTGAATATCCACACTCATTTTGCAAGCCATCATAATGTGACTTGCAGGTCTGTAAAACACGAGTTTCAGACCACTGTATTGGGTAAAACTAGGCCCTCAAAATAAAGCCTTATTAAATACTTGTTGTATTGTGTTAAAAAAATGTAATTTAGATGATCAAATATTCACTTGGAATATCAATTGGTGAAGGCCACAGGATTGGAAATGGATGAATTGCAACAAGCATGTCTCTGTCATAAACAAATACAGTTATGGGTGGTTAATCACCAAAACAGCAAACAAGAATCAGACACACCAGATCTGGACACAAATAAACCACCGAAACTCTTGCACCCTCAGTGAATTCATCCCTCATCCGTGTTCTAAACTGCCTTATTGGCACCAAGGATTCAACATTTAATGAAGTTTGTAAATGATACGAAAACAATGGGGGCGTTGAAACTAAAGGCTGAATTATAAAGCAAAAACAGGTTTCTAGAAATGTTTGCTAATTTATAGAAAATATATATATATTACATTTACATGACATTTACACATTTACATGAACCACTTTTGGCGGTGATTACAGCCTCGAGTCTTCTTGGGTATGACGTTACAAGCTTGGCACACCTGTATTTGGGGAGTTTCTCCCATTCTTCTCTACAGATCCTCTCAAGCTCTGTCGGGTTGGATGGAGAGCGTCGCTGCACAGCTATTTTCAGGTCTCTCCAGAGATGTTCGGTCGTGTTCAAGTCTGGGCTGTGTACTGGGCCACTCATGGACAATCAGAGACTTGTCCCGAAGCCACTACTGAGGTGTCTTGGCTTTGTGCTTAAGGTCGTTGTCCAGTTGGAAGACAAATCTTCACCCCAGCCTGAGGAGCAGGTTTTCATCAAAGATCTCACTGTACTTTGCTCTGTTCATCTTTCCCTCGATCCTGACTAGTCTCCCGTCCCTGCCGTTGAAAAACACCCTCACGGCATGATGCTGCAACACCAGGCTTCACCGTAAGGATGGTGCCTGGTTTCCTCCAGATCTGATGCTTCGCATTCAGGCCAAAGAGTTCAATCTTGGTTTCATCAGACCAGAGAATCTTGTTTCTCATGGACTGAGAGTCCTTTTTGTGCCTTTTGGCAAACTCCAAGCGGGCTGTCATGTGCCTTTTACTGAGTGGCTTCCGTCTGGCCACTCTACCATAAAGCCCTGCTTGGTGGAGTGCTGTAGAGATGGTTGTCAGAATGTTCTCCCATCTCCACAGAGGAGCTCTGTCAGAGGGACCATTGGGTTCTTGGTCACCTCCCTGACCAAGGCACTTCTCCCCCGATTGCTCAGTTTGGCCTGGCGGCCAGCTCTAGGAAGAGTCTTGGTGGTTCCAAACTTCTTCCATTTAAGAATGATGGAGGCCACTGTGTTCTTGGGGACCCTCAATTCTGCATACATTCTTTGGTACTCTGCCCCATATCTGTGCCTCGACACAATCGTGTCTCGGAGCTCTACGGACAATTCCTTCAACCTCATGGCTTGGTTTTTCCTCTGACATTCACTGTCAACTGTGGGACCTTATATGGTCAGGTGTGTGCCTTTCCAAATCATGTCCAATCACTTGGATTTACAATAGGTGGACTGCAATCAAGTTGTAGAAACATCTCAAGGATGATCAATGGAAACAGGTTTCACCTGAGCTCAATTTTGAGTCTCATAGCAAAGGGTCTGAATACATATGTAAATAAGGTATTTATGTGTAAAAATATATATATAAATGTGCAAGCATTTATAAAAACCTGTTTTTGCCTTGTCATTATGGGGTATAGTGTGTAGGTTGAAGAGGATTTTAGAATAAGCCTGTAACGTAACAAAATGTGGAAAAGGTCAAGGGGTCTGAATACTTTCCGAATGCACTGTATAAATAGTGAAGAGGACAGGTCCCAAAATCAACCCATGCGGGACAACTTTAGTAACGCTAAGGTAACTTGACACCGTCAGAAAGCACACCTGCAAGACGCCTGGTCGAGGCCCATTTCAGACAACCTCTGAATGAGTAGGGGGTGGTTGACAGTATCAAAGGCCTTGAATAGGTCTATAAATATAGCATTACAATGAGTCCTATTGGATCTCAACAATTTAACACATCATTGAAGACGGGCGTAGCTGCTGAAACTGTCCTCTGTCCAGGTGCAAAAACAGACCGGTGAACATTAAGAATATCGTTCTTGGCGTTCTTAGCTGAGAGATTGCCAGTGATTCTAATATTTTTTTTGCAAGGCAAGATAGATAAAAAATTGGGCAGTAGTTATCTAGGTCAGAAGGATTCCAACATTTGTGAAGGGCGAGGACCTGCACCGCCTTCCATATCTTAAGGATAGCAACAGAAGCAATTGTTAAATAAGAATGTGGGTCAAAGGTTCAACAATGAGGGAGGCGGAAAACTGCAGTAGAAAGGGATCAAGCAACTGAGCTCCAGTAGATTTTTTTTTGCAAGGCATTTGGTACATCATTGACATAAAATAGTTCAAATGAAAAAGAGTGAGTTCCTGGAAGAGCATCATTCTCTGCTATCTGTTTAGAGGTGAATAAAGGACAC
Source organism: Oncorhynchus kisutch (assembly GCF_002021735.2). NCBI lineage: Eukaryota > Metazoa > Chordata > Actinopteri > Salmoniformes > Salmonidae > Oncorhynchus > Oncorhynchus kisutch. The sequence continues at coordinate 14,786,013 of NC_034199.2, read as the reverse complement.
CCTCTTGTGGAACTTTAGATCTTTTCAGAAACCATTCTTTCAAATAGGGGGCCAGCTTTGGCCAAATGGTTATTAAAAGCACCACAAATGTAATTGTTTGTCTTTTATGGGACCAGAAGCTATCATAAC